>NC_056750.1:620859862-621016163 GCF_019279795.1 Protopterus annectens | reverse complement strand
AGCTCCTCCCCTCTCCTTATCCTATTAGCCATGATCCTCAGATCTCTTTTGCCGCAGTTGTGAACTGTCTGTTTCTAAGCTCGGGCAAGCATTTGGATAAGTATTTGTCTTTTTTCTTAGGTTATTAGTTCTCACTCTAGTTTTTTCTAGTTTTTTTTAGTGTAGCTTAGTGCTAGGCTTTTCCTCTTTTCTCATCAGTTGTCTCTGGCATTGGTTCTCTTCCCGCATTTTTCCTTTCTCTCTCCCCACCTTATCCTTGCCCTTGTTGAGCCTGCATGTGGATGGTTTTGTGCAGGCATGGCTGAGAAGCCTGTTGGCTTCAGATGGTGCTCCTCATGCGGTCACATGCTAGTCCATGCCAACTCACATGGAGTGCATCTATTATCTAGGAGAACCCCAATTACAGATTGAGTGCTGGCTTCAATCCCTGAGCTCTCCTAGACTGTAGGAACAAACCTTTACTAAAGAGCTTAGTTTTGGGGGGTCCCCTGGTGTCGGGGTCTCCTTCAAAGGCACCCTCTGATCCCAAGAGGAAGCACTCTTTCTCTCAAGACCACTCTTCAAAGCAGCCCAGACTCTTCAGAACCAAGTGCACCGTATCATAGTCCAGCCTCAGCGGTGTCGGCTCTGGGCACATCTGCTCTGAGAGCCTTGGTACGTTCTGCTGGATCAGAACCCTCCAAGACTGGCATAGTCTGAGATCCGATTGATGGGACTATGTCTCCATAGGCTCAGAAGACTTCAGATCCGACGGTTCAACAACAGGCCAGCTCAGATCCGTCGTCTCTTTCAGCATCCCAGGCTCAGTCAGCGCTTTTGGCAATGATGACAACCTTGGTTATCATTGATACCAAAGTCCAGTTTAGGTTCTTGGATCTGAAGAGGCCCTGCAGGTCTTGTTCTAGAGATCATTGGCTGTCCACAACCTCAGGTCACTGCTCTCTTTCTTCTAGGTCCACCAGGAGTTTAGTCCCCTCAGATATGGACCAAATGATGAAGGTTCTTCAAGCCAAAATGGAACTGGCTTTGCTCCCTCCCCTGGCCATGCGCCAGGGGGTTTCTCTCCCACTCCCATGCCCTTCTCTCCCTAACTGACTCCAGAGAGCTTGGTGCTCCAGTTTCAGAGCTTGTCGTAGTAGAGTCAGTTGGCATCAGGAAGTGCCCCCTACTCTCACACTACTTGGGTTCCTGGTGGGGTCGACTCATCTTCCCTCTGAGTCGGCCTTACCTCCTGCCCCAGATGTCCACTCGGGCCACTTCGGCCCGGGTTTTGGTCTGGAATTATTGGATTGTTCCCTTCCCTTGGAGTGTTAAGCCTTGGACAGCTTGGGACTGATATCGTCCAGGGGTGTGGACACTGGGCCTGGGTCTCCCCCTTCCCCCCACACGGCCTCAGGTGGTGGGGAGTGGGAGGAGGGGGCTTCGTCCAGTTCCTCAGCGTTTCTGGCAATAGAGATGACTGTGTCCTGTTGGTTGGCTTCCTCCTCCATCTCAGCTTTGAGCCCTATTTTACTTTGTTCCATGTTGGTGGCGAGTCCTCTTCTTTGTCCCAGAGTCAGCCACCCCGAGATCGTGTTCAGAGGGGATTTACCCCCCCCCCTCCGGGGTCCCCCTACTCAGTCCTCCCCAGAGCCCCAGGCGGAGGGAGCCTCCTCAGAAGAGGTCATGCAAGAGGAAGCACCTTGACTCCCCACGTGAGTCTTTGACAGATGACACGGACTTCGATGAAGGGGATGGGTCCCCAGACTTCCACCCGAGGAGATGTCTTTCCTTGATATCCTGGAAATCCTTAAGCAGCGAGACTGTTGGTCTCCCCCAACCTTGTCCTCAGAGGAATCCGTGTTCCTGAAGGCGATTGGGGTGGGGCCATAAACTTCCTAGTTGTCTCCACCCCCCCCCGACGAGTTTGTCCTGCTCATGGCCAGCAGGACTTGGAAGGAGCCGGACACCCTAGAACCCATTGCGCAAGAGGGCAATTAAGTTCTTTGCCCTAAGATAGAGATGCCATAAAGGTGTATCAGTGGATGCTGTTGTTGTTGCCACAGCCACCAAGAAGGAGCTCACGGAACAGAGTTCCTCGGTCCATCCCCCTAAAAGGGAGTCTAGTGCAGTAGACCGATTCGGGAAGCGCAGTTATACCTCAGCCACTTTTGGACTGAGGACAGCTAACTATATGGCACATTTCATCCAGCTGCAAAGGGATTTTGTGTCTGAGCTCTCCAGTTCTCTTTCAGAGTTATTGCCTCCGGAGAGCTTGAAGTTGGAGTCTCTGAAGTTCACTACTCTCACCTCTCTCGCCAGTGCCTTGATGAGGTTGATCTTGAACTCTGTCGAGGCTACCTCTCGAGTGATGGGTACAAGCATTGCCATCCGACTACACACCTGGCTCCACCTATACAGATTTGCAGACAACTTCAAGGCGGCCTTCACTAATGCGCCTTTTGATGGGTCCACCCTCTTCGGTCCCTCAGTCAAGGAGATTTTGACCCACAGTGAGGCGGAAGGCAAGACATTGTCAGCTGTCAGGATCAAGTTTTTTTCTCCCCAACTGTCCTTTTCTAAGACTTGGAGGGGCAGTAAGAAGCTGTGGTTCCACAAGATACAGTCTTTCTTCCAGGACACTCCACAGGGATCTTCCTCTGATGGCTGGGGGGGGGGGTGGGATTTGACAACAGGCACTGCTCTAGATTCAGAGGGGGTCCGTAAAATCAAGGCTTCCAGGAACCTTTCTCGGAAAAGCCTCAGCAACGCCCCTGAAGTGCTGCCCGACTGTCCTACCCTGGAGGCAGTCAGGGGTCTGATAGCCTTGCACCAACTGGCCTGGGCGACCATCACTTTGGACTGGTGGATACTCAACATTGTATACAAGGGTTATGTCATCCTGCTTGACCCCCCCCCCCACCACAGAAGTTACTCCCAGTTGTTCCACCCCACCAAAGGGATTTGGCTTTCATAGAGGTCCGCGACCTCCTTCAAAAAAGGGCCATCCAATGGGTCCCACAGGACAGTGAGGGTTCGGGACTTACTCTTGCTTCTTTTTAGTGCTGAAACACACAGGGGAAGCTGCTTCACATCTTGGACTTCAGTCGACTAAATCTGTCAGTCTAGAAGTCATAGTTCCAGATGGTCACTGTTCAGTCCATTCTGCCGCTTCTGAGCAAGGACGATTGGGTGTGCTCCATAGATCTCAAGGACGCATACTGTCACATCAATATAGACAGACGCTTCAGGAGATTTCTGGCTTCTGGCTGGGGGCCAATCACTCTCAGTTCAGGGCCCTGCCTTTCAATTTCACCCCCCCCCCCCAGATGTTCAACAAATGTATGGCAATGGTTGCAGCCCATCTCCGGCTGCAAGGATTTCAGGTCTTTTCCTACCTGGATGATCGGCTCCTTACGGCTCCCACAAAGCATCTTCTATTTCAAGTCATGGATTTCACCCTGGACCTCTTTCAAGACTTGGGCATTACAGTGAATTTTCTGAAGTTCACCTTTCTTCTTGTCAAAGACTAGAATTCATAAGGATGGTTCTTGATACGGTGTCTGAGATGGCATCTCTTTCCGCCAGCAGAGTAACCACAATCCAGCAGCAAGTCCACTCCATTTTGGACCAGGACCAAGTCCCAACCCATCTCGTTCTTCAGGTCTTGGTAAGATGGCTGCAGCCATTCAGTTGGTTCCCGAGGCCAGGCTCCATATGCAGGTGTTTCAGTGGGCTCTAGCAGTACAATAGTGGTCTTATCTTCACCCCATGTCTTCCATGATCCGAATCTCCAGGGTCTGCAAGTATCACTTTCTTGGTTCATCCAGACTCAGGATCTCCTGTTGGATAGACCCTTTTGCCTTCCACTGTCTCAGGCCACAGTGACCATGGACACCTCCCTGCTGGGATGGGGGGGTGCATTTCTAGGGAAGGATGATCCAAGATATGTGGTCCCCGTCAGAGACCAAGTTACACATCAATGTCCTCGAGATGAGAGCGGTCCTACTGATGTTGCAAGCCTCCAGGAACTCTTCCTTCTGTGGATGGTAACTATTCAGACAAGACTACATGACAGTGATCTGGTATGTCAACAAGCAAGCGGGAACATGATCTTACCCTCTGTGCAGAGAGGCCAAGCAAAAATCCCAAATCATCTTGATTTTGTTGCATATTTGGGAGAGATACATATATCCTCCCATTGTTTCTTTGTGAATTGCTTATCCAATCATGTGAAGTTGTTCTGTCTCGCCGTTCATTCTTACTGATGGGTTCGAAGCCAATCCTGAGTCGGCCTACTACAAAGCTCAAGGTCTTCAAATAGCTCGAGGCCAAGTCCCTATCCCATGATGCACCTAGAATTACCTCAGATCTAGTTTGCTGCTGCAACAGATCGGAGGTTCTCGTTATCTCAGGCCAGTAAAACTTATTTTTTTGAATATTTCTTCCTTATATTAATAACTAGATAATTTTAGGTAGTTTTAGATAGTTTTATAAAGCTCTTACAGCTAATTAGTGTATTTAGCTATACTGTATTTCTCTTTCCCTGGTGTTTTGTTTTTCTAGTTGACCTCTTGTTTTTAGGCCTAGATTAAAGAGTTTATTACTATTTTAGTGTGCTTAGCAGTGACGTTTTGTCACAGTCTATAAAATACTTTAAATAAGATTTGTTTAATTAGAGTGTGTTTGATATATTTAGATAAGGGTTAGTGTGTGTTATTTAGCAGCTATCTTTTTCTTTCAGTATAGTCTGCTTAGCATTTAAAACTGTGTGCTTTAGACAGAGTTACTGTCACTTTATTATTTAGATAGTTTTTGTGTGTGTGTGACTTAGCCTGAATTTTCTAAAAGGGCTTTTGATTGTTGACTTACTGTTGAAATTTTTTCATAGTTGAGAGTAATTCTCTGTTGGATACAATAATGGCTGACCAAGATAAGCATCCCAAGTCAGGCTTTAAAAAGTGCCCTAAATGTGGCCAAAAAATGTCTATAACTGACAGCCATGTGAATTGCGTGTACTGTTTAGGAGCTTTGCATTTACAGGATAGCTGCTCCATATGCCATTCCTTCCCCCCAGAGTCCTACAGGAGAGAAAGAGGAAATTAATAGACAGAGTCTTGTTGAAACCCTCCTTCCAAGACGCTATGAGCGACCAAGATGGATCCAGTAATTCCTCAAAGTCTTCTAAGACTTCTGAGACAAAAAAGATCAAAGAAATCTTCGACTTCTGCTCCACAGACATCGGAACCAACAGTCTTATCTTTTTGGAGCTGGTCCCCAGTCCTGGAACCAGTATCAGAAATTCCTAAGAGTCCTTTACTACAATCGGTACCACCTTTGGTCTGTTCATCTGAGTTCTTTCTGATCTGGATGTGGATCATGTGGTGCAGAAGCTGTTACAGGCACCGGCCTTACCAAAAATTTTATTGCCTCTGACCCAACTGGCTTCAGAGCCGAAGACTCTTATACCAGCTATGACCTTTCCTCCTCCGAGCAATACTGGTCCTTCGGAGCCGGACTTGTTGATTGTGCAACCTTTGGAGGCGACATCTGCTCCAGTGTCTTTGGCTCCGTTCACTCTGACATTCTCGGTGCCGATCGAGGTCTCTACAAGCCGACACTCTGTGGTCGGGTCTGGGGAGGATAGTTGGCCCGACTTGTCAGTTCCGACTCTGTCTCTTGAGGCTTCTGCTCTGATGAGCTCAGCTCCTACCTCAGAGCCCATTGTCCCAGTGCCGGGGGTATCGACGGTTTCCTCGGATCAGTCGGTTCCCTTGCATCAGAGCAGGGGTGCCTTCAGTGCCATGAGGAGAGTTATGTCTCCTAAGAAATCTTCGACTTTAGGTCCTGCTTCTTCCTCCCCTAAAGCGCCTGTGTCTGCTTTTGCTTTAAAGATCCTGGCCAAGCGTAGAGACCCAGAACCTCAGGAAGCCCCATTGGGTGGCCCTTGCTCTTCCGAGACTTCACCAGAAGCTCCCACTGATGAGATTCACAGGAAGAGAGCTTGTAAGAGGAAACATCTAGACTCACATCAGGAGTCCCTAACATCTAATACTGACTTGGATGAATCAGAAGGGTCCCCACTGAGGATATCTCATTTGCAGAGATACTTGAAATCCTTAGGCAGAGGGGTGACTGGCTGTCCACAAACCCTACTGAGGAGTCTGTTCTCCTGAGGGCTTTTGGGTCTTAGCCCTCCACCTCTTGGGTGTCTACGCCCTTCGATGAGCTTATGCAGTTGGTCTCCCGAAGGGAGTGACAGTCTCTGGATACTATGGAGCCTGCCCCTAGGAGGCCTAATAAGTTCATATGTGCCCCCCAGGATAAATCATTCTTGACAAATGTTGTGCCAGTTGATGCCATGATGGCGACAGCAGCCACTAAAAAGGAAATGTCAGAAACTTCCTCTTCTATCCATCCTCCTAACAGAGACTCCAGGATCATGGATAGATATGGGAAGCACATTTTTACTTCAGCGACCTTTGCACTCTGTTCGCTTAACTACTTAACCCATTTCACAAGACTGCAAAGAGATCTCCTTAAAGAGCTGGGAGATGCTCTTCACAGTACAGTAGCTGCAGGAGCTACAGACAAAGTTGCCTCCCAGCTTGCTATCCTCATTTCCATTGTTAACTCGTCCATGTGTCTGTTTTTATATGCAGCTGGTGGAACGAGCAGGGCAGCGAGTACATGAGTTGCTCTTAGTAGGCACTCCTGGATGTGCTTGTGTTCCTTTGTGGAGCCCTTCAACTCATCCTTTGTGAATACCCCCTTTGATGGCTCATCTCTTTTCGGGCCCAACATTAAGGAAACTTTGACCAGGTGTGAGCAAGAAGGAAAGACTCTTTCTGCTGTCTGAGTCCATTTTTCCACTCCTAACATACTGTTTCCCAAGAATCAGAAGGGAGGGAAAATGTGGTTCCGAAAAGCCCAAGGAGCCTTTCAGGACACACGTGGTGAACCCCCCTCCAGGGGCAGAGGGGGTCTGCAAAACCAGGGCAACAGAGATCACTTCTTTGGGATGCCCTACCGGCGCTCCTGAAAGGAGGCCTGACTGTCCTGCTCTGGAGACAGTCGGGGGTCGCTTATCTTTGTACCCAGACACCTGGCTCAAAATAACAAATGACAACCGAGTACAAAGTATTATTTCCAGTGGTTACTTCATTCCATTCGCTACACCCCTTCCACAGACAAGAAAAATCTCGGATGTTCCACCCAGTTGCAGGGAACAAGCAACAATAGAGGTCCAAACGTTGCTAAGAAAGAGTCATCCAACCAGTCCCAGCAGACCAGATAAGATCCGGAGCTTATTCAAGATTCTTTTTAATTCCAAAAAAGTCAGGGGACTGGAGACCTATCTTGGACCTCAGCAGGCTAAACAAATCTATAAAAGAGTTTCGGATGGTCACGCTTCAGTCGATACTTCCCTTCTTAGGGAAAGACAATTGGATGTGCTCGATAGATTTGCAGGATGCGTACTACCACATAAAAATGGCCAGGCCATCCAGGGATCATCTGCGCTTCCGACTGGGAGCTAATCATTACCAGATTCAAGCCTTGTCCTTTGGTCTTACTACAGCCCTCAGAGTGTTCAAATGCATGGCAGTGGTCACGGCTCACCTGAGACGTTTAGGATTCCAGGTGTTTCCTTACCTAGACGATTGGCTCCTCACTGCCACCACCAGGCATCAACTCATTCCAGCCAGGGAATCCACTCTGTCACTTTGCAGCCAGCTGGGCATTACAATAAACTCAGAAAAATCTGCCTTGTCGCCATCGCAGCATATCATCTTTAACGGAGCAAAGCTGGACACCACCACCACCACAATTAGAGTTTCAGCAGAAAGAGTCTTACTAATCCATCAGCAGGACCGCTTAATGATATCCAAAAACAAGGCTCCAGCATCAGAAGTTCTAAAATGGTTAGGTATGATGGCAGCAGCAATTCTGGCCATACCACTGGGTCATATGCACATGCAGATACTGCAATCGCTGTTGTTCACTCAATGGTCTTACAAAGAGCTCCCCATGTCTCACCTGATAGTGATCACAAACTCCCGCAAAAAGGATCTTAAGTGGTGGTTAACCTCACTTCATGTTACAATAGGATGTCCCTTTGCTTTACCCCCACCAGTGGTCACAGTGAGCACGGACGCTTCCCTGATAGGGTGGGGGGGGCATTTTCAGGGAAGAACAGCCCAAGTCACTTGGACTGATCAAGAAACACATCTGCATATCAATGACTTAGAGATGAGAGCAGTACTTTCAGTGTTGCAGGACTTTCAGTAATCTCTTCCTCTAGATACGATTGCGATTTAGACAGACATGTCAGTGGTCTGGTACTTGAATAAATGAGGAGAAACCAGGTATTCCCCCTTGGTCACGAGGCCCTAAGAGTATGGCAGTGGGCGATTACCACCCAGCACTTTCTGTTAGCAACGCACATCCCAGGGAAATCCATCATGATGGCAGACAAGCTGGGCAGAGCAGTTTTGTTGCCCCACAAGTGGAAAGAGATAGCGGGCAGGCTATTCCGCAGATGGGGCCAGCCTTGCTGCGACCTTTTTGCCAGTCACATGAACACGAAATGCAAAAGCTACTGTGCCCTGATTCCCCCTCAAGGAGAAGCCACAAGGGGTGCACTTGTTCACGATTGGCCTCCGGGTCTCCTCTATGCCTTTCCACCAATCCCGTTGATACCCAAGGTTCTACAGAAAGCAAAATCTCTGGGAAGGACCATCATTCTAATAACCCCTCTTTGGCCTCGTCATATTTGGTTCCCCTTCCTTCAACTTCATCTTTTGGAGGACCCTTGGATTCTGGACCCAGTTCCGGACCTTCTGTTGCACTTGTGGGAACTTCATCCCTCTCTGCAGTCCCTGAAGCTGACAGCTTGGCTGGTCCAATTCCCATCATAGCCAGGTTCCATAACCTTTCCAATGAGACCAAGCCAATTCTCTTATCCTCTCATAAATCTTCTACGAGTTAACAGTACCTTAGCAAATGGGAACATTTTTCTATATGGGCCTCTAAGAACAATATTGATACTTACTAAGTCCCTATGGCTCTCTACTAGAATTCTTAACCATGATCTTCAATCAAGGAGCTGCAGCAGCCACTGTCAGTGTTCAACTTGCTGCCATTTCTAACTTTCATCTTGGATTTAAAGGATTGAATATTATGTCAAACAAATTATCCTAAGCCTTTCTCAAAGGGACTTTTCATCTCAGACCACCTGTGAAATATCCCTATTCCCCATGGAATCTAAATTTTATGCTTTCCCGCATCATTCTTCCTCCATTTCAACCAACCTCCTCATGTGATCTCAAATTTTTGTCATGGAAGGTTATGGCTATTACTTATGCTCACAGAGCTTCAGGCCTTATCCATTTAACCTCTTTACTTGATTAGGTATACCAGTGGCTAAAACAACCTTGTCTAAATGGCTACCTGATTGTATAACCTTTGTTTATTCAGCTGCCAATGTGTCCCTACAGCATAAGATTAAAGCTCACTCAACCAGAGCAGTTTCTACATCGTCTGCTTTTTCTTCCAGACTTCCTATTGATAACATGTTTGTGCAGCATCCACTTGGTCAAAACCTCATACCTTTTTCACTCATTACAAGGTTGACTGGGCCTCCAGGGACAGAGCCTCTTTTGGATCCATTGTCCTGAAAAATATACTCCCATGAGCCACCCGAGATTGATGGTGCTTGGGATGCTACCCATCAGTAAGAATGAACGGCGAGATAGAACAACTTCACATGAAGTTATGTACTTACCATAACGTTCCATGTGAGTTATTCATCTCGCTTTCATTCTTACGTCCCTCCCTCCTGTCCCCTCCTGGGCTTTTAGATGACTGAGTTGCTGGATCCATTCTGGCTGCTCAACCCTTCTATACCTTCTCTTGGGAGTGATAGAATGACATACGGTATTGTTATATGCAGCAAACAAGATCTGAGGTAAATCTAGCTGCATCATGGGTTAGGGACTTGGCCTTGAGTATTTGAAGACCTTGAGATATGTAGTAGGCCGACTCGGAGCTGAGAGATCGGCTCCGAACCCATCAGTAAGAATGAAGGCGAGATGAACAACTCACATGGAACGTTTTGGTAAGTACATAACTTCTTTTCTCTTCCCAATCCTTTCTAACCTCCTCTGATTGATTCTTACAGTTGTCATGTAATTTTTTTATATGCCCTAATTATTCCTTTTTTGATGGCAGGTTCTGTTCTAGATTCTGTTAAAAACTCTACCAGTGCTTGGCTTTCGTTTAGCACCCCCCCCCCCCTTATTTCTTTCTCTTTGCCTATACTCTGATATCAATCCTTGATAGGGAAGGCAACCTGTAACCTGTAGTCCAAATACATTCTTGGCCTCTTTGCATTCTTTTACCTTTCCATTGCTTGTTATTTGCTTCCAATACCTTGGTCCCTTTGCCAGTTTTCTTTAATAAATTTCAGCTCCCACTTGCCTATTGTCAGTATCCCTAATTGCAGTCATTCCTGTCAGCAGAATCTCCTTTCTCAATTCCCACATTGACTTACTTCTTAGAATACTTTCTGCTACTTTATGGTTATAATATTCTATATGATTATTGTTATTCTCTTTAAAGGCCAGTCTCTCCTTATTTCTTGCGCTTCCCCCTGTTTCAACATCATCCCTTTCCACTTTGAATTATAGTTTTCTGCTTGGGCTATGTATAGGAGCCTTAACTGTGTAGCTCTGAAATACCCTTTCAGATTGGGTAATCCGTCTGCCTTGTTCTGATGGAAGAATCAGCTTTACCCCACTTAACTCTTGCTATCTTCTCCTCCCAGTTAAAATTCTTCAGCTCTTTATTAATTGCTATCTACAACTTCTCTGGTTGATAAAAATATGCCTGACCTCTGTATAAGACTAAAAACATTTTGACTGCTTGTATCTTACTATCCATATACTAAAGCTTCTATTTTTTCAGTTTTTGTATTATCTTTTTAGTCTCTTCCCACATATCCTTAGCTGTCACACCAGAATCATTTTAATCTCCACTCCTAAATACTTAATTTTATCATGTCTCCACAAATACGGATATCAGTGAACCAATTTATGTCTGGGTACATAATTTACCACAATTGCCGTAATGATCCACATCTCTGTAATGTTTCTTTCTGGTTTTGTCCGGTGTAACATATCATCTGCAAATAGAGGCAGCTTCTCTTGACTGCCTTACCAATCATATCCTTGAATTGCTGAGTATTTTATTTTCTTTGTCAGTGGTTCTAAAATAACAAAGAGGGAAAGAGGACACCCCTGCCTGGTTCCTCTGCTCAAGCAGAAATTATCAGAGAGGACCCCACCCACTTTAATTTTTGCCTCTGATCCCTCATATAATCCTTCTAATCAACCTTATAATTTTTCAGGAAATGCAAATGCGTGGTTGAGTGAGCTTTAATCTTATGCTGTAGGGGCACATTGGCAGCTGAATAAACAAAGGTATCACAAGCTCATAATGTCCCAGTGCCATTGCTAGCTCTTCATCAAGTCCCACCAACAACAATGGTGTCATCTTACTTTCTGCCTCCCTCTGGATCATCAGTGTTCTGTTAATGTTGCCAGATGTTTGCCTCCCCTCCACAAATCCACATTGATTTGTAACTATCAATTTTGCCATTACATTTGTCATTCTTTTAGCCATTATAGTCATGGACACTTTTTATAATGGTTTAGTATGGAAATGGGACTGTGTAGCTGCGGTGGTGCAGCGGTTAGCATTGTCGCCTCACAGCAAGAGGTTCTCCCATTCGATTCTCGGCTGGAGCACCTTCTGTGTGGAGTCTGCATGTCCTCCCCGCAGTTGAGTGATGCTAAAGACATGCAGGTAGGTGCGAGCGTGAATGGGCGTGCCTTCTTTGAAGGTTGGGCGTTGGGCTGGCAACTCGGCACCATAAAAATCCACTTTCAATCATGAGCAGACTGGAGTTCCACTGTAGTGACCCCTAACTTGGAAAAGCCAAAAGTCTTTAATGAAATGGGACTGTATGAAGCTGGGTCTGTTGGATTTTTACCCTCTTTAGGTATTAGAGCTATCACTGATTTCTTTCAGGATGTGGGTACTTCTCTTCTTAAAATACTATTAAACAAAGCTTTCTAAATCTCTGTCACTTTTTTCCCTCCTAGCTTCCAAACATCCACAGGAATACCAACTGTTCCTGGGGCTTTCCTGTAGGTTGGTTATATATCACAATTTTTATCTCATCTCCTCGTATCCTAACCGTTAGTAATTGAGCCTCATCTACCACTAACATTGGCATATTTAATTCTTCCATGAACATTTCCATTTGTATCTTCATGTTTTTCATATTTGTCTGATCTATACAGACTTTCATAAAATGTACGAAATATTTCTAATACCTTTACAGGATCTCTTGTTACCTTCCTTGTTATGGACTCCCTAAGCTTGGTGACAGCAGCAACAGCCCTTTCTACTTTCTGTTGCCTGAGTTGTGCTAAAAGGTTTTGTGATGTGCTGTGCTGTTATTGGCAAAAACAGTTGCTTAACAGTATTCTTTCTAAACTCATGTATATTATTGAGGTAATCTCTTATGTTCTGCTTAGCATTCTGCAGTTGATCCTCTTCTTGTTCTGTGAGACTCCCCCTAGTCTGCAGTGCTTTTAACATTTGTCAGTCGCTCAAAATAATTCTTGTTACTTCTTGACCATAGCTCCCTTTCTTTTATTTCCATCCTATTTTTAAACTCCACCTTAATTTTTTTCCACTTCCTAGCTACATTTTCAGAACTTTTTATCTTCTCTAATAGCTCCTGAATAGTCTGCACTACCCATTCCTTAAATTCCTCTCTTTTCAACAGATAGGTGAGAGAGTGCCAGTGTCTCATTTTTATTTCATTATCCTGTGTTTTTAATTTAGTTATTATTGGTGCATGATCTGAAATAGTTATTGGGGGCATATCAAGACCTTCAGTTAAGTGCACATGTTCCTGTGAAATGTAAATTCTGTCTAACCTAGCCCAGTTTTTATATCTTGGGGAATAATATGTGAATTCACTCCCAGCTCATATTACTAAATTCACATCTTCCATGCCAAAAATTTTCATAAATTTCTTTAAATATCTACCCTCCTTTGTTACACTTTCCCTTCTGCGCCCCCCCGGACACATCTTCAGTGTTGCAAATCACATTCCCGTCCCCACCTATAAGTAATATTCCTTACTGAAAGTTGATAATTTCTCCCAGAATTGTTTAAGCTCCATCATAGCAGTTTTAGGTGGAATGTAAATACATGCCGTTCGTAATCCTCCCTTGCCAGTAGCCCCGTAGCACTACAAATATGCCATTATTTTATCATTTTTATCCTCTTCTATCACTATTACAGCTCCTCTTGCAGTTAATTTAAGTATTTCTCTTTCTCCAGGTAGTCCAAAGGTCAGTCAATGGTTTCCTGTCCAGTCTAGCTGGTGAATCTGGGAATTTTGAGGCAATGTTACAACTGTCTCATGTACACGGACAACCCTCTCCTCCTCCAAACAGGTTCAAATATGTGAGAGATGCAACCATATAGCCAAACTGGAGGCTGAGCTCTCTCATCTCAAAACTGGTGTAACCAGTTAGGAGGAGAAGGTAACCTCACACAACACAATTCCAGTATCACATAGTCCCACCACAACAGCGAACCAAACACACAAAAACATACTCGGAGGCTCTAAATAAAAATCTACCTAAGCAACAGAGACCTCCAAAGCAGACATCCAAGCAAACGCTACCCCAAAACAAAACACGTACAACACATAGCACACAAAGTCAGTGTGCCAAGCAGTCACAGCACGTACAACACATAGCACACAAAGTCAGTGTGCCAAGCAGTCACAGCCCTTAAGGCTGAATAACACACCTGATACCCTTGTAATAGGTGACTCTATTGTCAGACACACTGACGTCCCGCTCACCAGGCTGAATAAAGAGAAGGTCACAGTGAGCTGCCTGTCAGGCGCTAGGATCCGCCACATAATGCAAGCACTCAGGTCACTCCAAAGCAAATACAAATATGACTCAGTCATTGTACATGCTGGCGTGAATGACCTGAGACGTACCTCCCTCGACTACATGAAAAGAGACATAGAGGAGCTCTCTGATCATGTAGCCCAGGCGGTATGACCCTGACCTTGAGCAGCATCTTACCCTCACCTAGAATGATGCCACAGTATAAAGACAAAATGATCGATTTTAACAATTGGCTAAAATTTTGGTGTCATTCAAAGGGGATCCAGTGTCTGTCAGCCTGGGATGACATGCTCGACAAGCCACGTTGCTTCGCTAGGGACGGCTTGCACCTGTCACCCCTGGGCTTTCGGATATTGGCAAAGGCTCTAGCCACCCCCATAGTGCCTTTTTTAGGCAAGGCTCAAAAGTCAAACCCACCTCCATAGACAGCACAAGGAACAAGAAACTAAGGGTAATGCTGCTAAACGCCAGAAGTCTTAACCTCAAGATGTATGCTCTCGAAGCTCCCCTCAGTATGGAGAACATCGATATCTGTGCAGTGACAGAAACCTGGTTCAAGGCTCCAGAGAGCACCCCAGCACTACCAGGTTATACCTCCTATCATGCTTTTTGGCCCCAAAACCCGGACCGAACCACAAAAGGTGGGGGAGTTGCCATATTTGTCAAGGATATCCATACCTCTAGGTTAGTGGCAGTGCACGAAGTATCTGAGACCATCCATGTGCAACTGACAGTGGGCAAGACTGCTTTTCAGTTTATAGCATCCTACGGACCACCCTGTCAATGTCAGGAATCCCACTCAGCTTTCCTGAAAACATTGGAGAACACTAAGATATCTCCAAATACCATTATATTGGGCGACTTCAACTACCCAAACATAGACTGGGAGCATTACTCAAGCCCCAGCACCTTAGCCCAAAGGTTCCTGGAATTTATAAACTCAGATGTTATGGAACAACTAGTCACCACTCCCACAAGAGGGGAAAACATACTAGACCTGATCATTACCAACATGGGGACTCTATGCTCCATACCAGAAGTATATCCCTCATTGGTAAGATCAGACCATAAATTAATTTCACTGGATATCCACATCCCGACCCCACCCTCAGCCCAGAAAACCACAGTGAAAAACTTCTCAAAAGCGAACTTCACACTTCTCAAAACTGAAGCGGAATCCTTCAAGGCCCCAGGGCCAGTGGAAACTATGGCCCAAACTGCAGAATCCTATATAAACGCATTCTACGGACATCTCCAGGAATGCATGGATCATGCTATCCCAAACAAAATCAAGACCCAATCATCCAAAGGCAGGCGACCAGTCTGGTGGACCCCAGCCATAAATAAACTGTACAACAGAAGTAGGAAGCTACTACATGATAGAGCAAAATCCCTAAAAGGGAAGGCATCTCTGATCAGTACTAGCAAAAAATTACGATCCCTCATAAAATCCTCCAAGGCCAGCTTCGAGAGAAAAATTGCACAGGACACTAAAGACAATCATAAGGCTTTTTCAGTTATGTTAGGAACCTGGGATGCAACTCCCAGACTTGTTCTGAGTTGATTCTAAACGACAAAAAATGCACTGAACCCACAGACATCGCCAACATCCTGGCAGACAGGTTCAGTGCAAACTTCTACCCCCCCCCAAAAGAGCAAGTATCTATCCTGGCAGAGTGCAGCCTCCCAAACATCTCTGATGCTCAGGTGAAGGCCGCCCTCTCCAAAGCAAAAAACACTGCTTCCATGGGACCAGATGGCGTCCCGGGTTGCGTCCTACATGAACTCCAAGAAGAACTAATCCCTCAAGTAAAACTGCTGTACAATCTCAGCCTCACTACAGGATATGTGCCCAAAGAATGGCTTACAGCAACAGTGGTCCCACTCCACAAAGGTGGCGCCTCTGCGGACCCTGGAAACTATCACTTCATAAGCCTGATTAGCCTAGTATGCAAGGCTATGGAGAGGATCATCATGGAACTCATAAACAAAGACATTGGGGACCTACAGACACTAGATCCTACCCAATTTGGCTTCGTCAAGGGCAGATCCTGCATTTTGAACCTGGTCGACTTCTTCAAAACAGTCACCAAGGCCATAGATGAAGGGAAGGTAGTCCACACAGCCTATCTGGACCTCGCAAAGGCATTTGACACAATACCCCACTCGGGCATCATAGATAAGCTATCCAGCCTAAATATAAACCCCTATGTCACAACATGGGTTGCAAACTGGCTCAAAGACAGAACCCACAGAGTCAGAGTTGCTGGAGCCATGTCAGACTCGAAACCAGTCACAACTGGTGTCCCACAAGGTTCTGTCCTGGGATCTCTCTTGTTCGGTATTTACTTTTCTGAGGTACAGGCCAACGTGGGAGGACTATGGCTCACCAAATTTGCAGATGACTGCAAACTGGGCGCCATAATCGACTCTCCAGCTGACACAAACATCCTTCAAAAAGGTCTCGCAGAGACGGATAACTGGTGCCAGAGCCATGGTCTAAAGCTAAATGCCAAAAAGTGTCTAGTCATACCCTTTGGCAAAAACAATGTGCCCACAAATTACCACATAGGTGGTAACCCATTAAGTACAGAGAAAGTAATTAGGGATCTGCGGACCCAAGTTGACAGCAATCTCTTCTTTGACAACCACATTGCCAAAGTGGTTAGAAAGACCTTCTACATAGCCCACCTCATCATGAAAGGATTCACATCTAGATCAAGAGAGGTAATCGTGCCCCTTTATTCATCCCTCATCAGGCCCATCATAGAATACAATGCCCCCTTTGGGATGTACCTTACCCGACACCTGCAGCAATTAGAAAGACCCCAAAAGTACCTCACCAGGAGGATCAAGGGACTCACAGATGCTATATGCTGCTCGGTTAAAAAAAACTCCAGCTCTACTCCGTTGCATACCGCCTACTTCGAGGTGATCTATGCCTGACATATAAAGCTATGTCCAACCCAGAATTAATGGACATGCTCCACCTCAGTACATCTAAATCCCTTAGAGCCACGCGCTCGAGGGACTTGAACCTCAGCACAGAAATAAATAGAACATGCTGGAGGGACAGATTCATAACCCAGAGGCTCCCTTCGCTGTGGAATAGAATTCCAGTTCATGTTAGGTAGAGCACCTCACTGACTCTCTTCAAGAAGAATCTTGATGAGTGGATGGGGGATCGTAGGTTTGTCCCGGGGATTACTTCCGTGTCACTATTAGACAGAGGCACAGTAAACTAAACTTTAAAAAGGGCACAGTATACTCAAATCTCAAGGGGTGGCGTAAGCCAATCACAATCGGGCTAGGATTATAAATGCCCCAGGGCAGATAGCCTAGTATGAACCATCCTGAAAACCTTTCTTTATCAAATTCACATGTTCATTTCTAAGTGTGTATCCTGTAACATAGTTATTTGCACTCTATATTTTTAATATAGTTTACTACTCTTTTTTTAATTCATCTGTGAGACAGTTGACATTTAAAGACATTACAAAAAGGATCATTGCATTAAACAATTATTCCTATCTTTCATGTATAACACTTTTTTGTTAAATGTCTAGTTCCAACTTTTGTCTTGCATACATGCATGCACTGTTTGACAGGTTGAACTTTTTATATGGTTGTTTCTTGTCCTATCTATTTGAGCCTATGCCACATCTTACAAAACATTGTTTTATTGAAAGCCCTGAAAAAAAAACACCCTCAGTACCCCCTTAAAACCTATGAATGTAACACTAACACGCAAAACCATGTACGTCTTCAAATACTGAAGTTTTACCCTTATAGGAACAAACGTCCCAAACTGACAGCCGCACTCACAGACTTGAGTTAACCTAAAACACAGCTGACTCTTTGTTGGACAAACTTTTGTGTTTCCTCCTTAACATTTACTTCATCAAAAATGATTTTGTCCCTTCAGGAAAGAATACTTTGAAGACAGCTTGGCACAGCAGTTTGAATCTCACAACTGCATCTCGAGTTTCCTTGAATAGTGGAATACATTTGCTTTTCTTCTGCCTGGTGTACAATAAGTAATCATTCTCCACAAACACTCCAAATTTTAATACTTTGTCCTTTTGCCAAAATCATCTCCTCCTGCTGGTAGGATTGTATCTTTACTATTAAAGGTCTTGGTTGCTTTCTCATAGCCAGGTTTGGATCATACACACAGTGTGCCCTTTCAAATAACAACTGCTATGGAATACCAGTCCAGTTGCTTATTTGTGTTTTCATAAAATTAATGCAGTCTGTTCCTTCTACCTTCTCTGGTATAGCTGAAAATCTCAGATTTTCCCTACATGCTCTGCCCTCTAATTCTGTTATTTTTTGAAACAGTCTCATATTCAGCCAGCCTTTTCTTCGTTTCGACTTCTGATTTTTGTGGCTTTATCACCTCATCTGCATATTTGCTTAAAGCTTTGTCTATTTTTTCTAGCCTTTTGTTTGTGTTGATGTACTCCATCATTGTTTCTTTTGTTTTAACCAGGTGTTTCTGCAGTTGTCTTGTATCTTCCTGCAGATTACTGGAATTCATGACTAGAGGTTGCATTGCCTTTTGCTGAACAGCTGCAAAACTTTCCTCAATCAGTGCTTCTTCCTCACTTTTTGTAGCTGATTTTTTCCAGGTCTTCTGTCTTTTTCCCTGGCATCTAGGGTTTACATTTACTAGCCAGTTACTGAAATTTACCTATAAACACAAGTCTACTGGCCTTCTGTGCTGAGTTTCTGTTTTCACATTGGGAGAGCTAGAATTAAGCTGTTACTGCATGTGCTGCCATTTTGGAAGTCAATGTCTTGGTGAGATTTTGTGAAAAAACAGGGTTCAGCTCGTGAAGGTACTCACCAACACTTGAGGATGAATTCAGTTCCAGCAGTACTACTCTTCATTAGCTTGCTTGACTTCTCTCTCCTGTATGAAAGAAATTCTGATCAGGAGGTGAGACAGAAAAAGGCACATAAACCCAGATGCAATGATTTACTGACTGTGAACGCTCAAGGATCTACCATTGTGGTATGTACCTTACACACAACTTTCCTTTCTTTTAGTGCACTAGAAAGAGTATGTTATGTCATTGGTAAACTACTTTTCTTTTTCCCTTTCTGTTTTTTTAGGTGATGTCAAAATCACAACTGTTGAAAGAGTTGCAGGAGCAGAGAGACCAATTTTATGTCCAGCTACATCAGTATACAGAAGCATATCAGCAACTAGCAACAGAGAGGGAGGCACTTCATAAACAGTATTTGCAGCAAGTACAGTTAATGGACCAACTTCAGCATGAAGAGGTCCAAGGCAAGATAAACATTGAGATCCACCAAAAGGAACTAACATTGGCAAAGGTAGGCAAGACAAATGGTTTGCATGTTTTTCTCTTCTGCATAACACTCTGAGGGTGTCGTGTTGTGTCCAGTTTCGTTATGGTTTATTTTTAGTGTATTGTCAAATATTTTCAGTGGGTGGGCTTATTTTTCTTTGTAGTTTTCATCATTATCTTGCTCAGTTTTATCTTTAGGTGTAAGAGACCATCAGTGGAGCATTGGAAGTTTTGGAAAGCAGAGTTTGTTGGGTTCATCACTCCTCTTAATTTCAACCTTTTGAAAATTGCTGAAAGGGCTGTTTTAAAGTAGTTAGCATTCACTATTCCTCTGTAGTTAGCCTTAACTAATGCTTAGATTTATATTTGAGTTCAGTTTCTAGAAAGCAACTGTGCCATGTTTGTTGTTAAACTTTTTGGCAGTTTCATTCTAGCAAGCCATAACTTAAAATCTTTGTACCACCACCAAATGGCAATATGACAGAAAACATTTCCTTCCATGACAGTGAGATCCCACTGGAAGATTCTCTCATACTGATTACTGTTGAAAGCTCAACTTTAACTCCCCTTAATGCTAACTATATTCTTACAGGTAGCACTGCTATTTTTGAATTTTGAAACGTTTTTTGGTTCCTGTCAAAAACTGTACATGTAGAATGGGTTTGTCATTAAAATGAAATATTGAGATAATTGTGTTGAGATACTTATTTATACACTCCTCTTAATATGACCGTCTAGCTAGAAGGGCAGTGGAGTTGCTGCATCTTAAATTTTAATAAGATAATTTTAACATTTTTAGATGTTATTTTAAGCCACATTTGAAAATATTAGTTTTATAAAAGTGTATGTTATGTTGCATTTTTAGATCTGATGTTGAAATAATAGTATATGCTGTGATTGGTAATTAGCCCAAAAAGAATGGGTAGCTATACTTGTTTTAATCTTATTATGTTGACCTATCTCGCCTTCATTCTATGCTGGTTGTGTTTGGAACCAAGCATCGGTTCCAACTCAGCCTAATTCAGAAGCTCGAGAGCTTCCACTGGCTCGAGGCTATGCCTTATCCCATGATGCTTATAGAAGATAACCCAGATCTTGTTTGCTGCTCAAGCAGATTGCGTAACTTCTAATCTGGTTCTTGGCTAAATTACTTTTCTTCTTTACCTTTTCTGTAGTTTTATTATATTTAGGTAGTTATTTCTTTAGTGTTTTAGTAGTTTTGTCATTAAAATGGTTACTAGTGCGTTTCTTGACTATTTTCCCCTGGTTTTTGGTGGTGTTTGCTGTAGTTTTTCTCATCAGGCCTGTTGTGTTTCTTGTTGTTACACTCCCTATCCCTTTGTTGTAAGCTTGTTTTACTTGGAGAGCTTTTTATCACCTTATAGGTTGCTCGTTTGTTAGAGGGCCGCTCCCCCTACCCCTTCATTTTTTCCCGTTTGTGAGGAGAGTCCGTTTGAGTTGGAGGGCTTCTCTGTTTAGCAGACTAGCAGTTTGCTAGGCTTTATAGCCTTTTTTCCTTAAAAACAAAAAAAAAAAAAAAACTTGAACTGTTCTCATAGACTATTTTTTTCTTGTGTGTATAGTAAATATTGTTATGTTTCCGTTGTTGATACTGTAGCGTTGCATTGCTTTGATTTTGGAATTGTGAGAGTTTTCCTTTTTTTATAGGGTTACATAGCTGTATAGTTTTTGTACAAGTCCTGATCACACATGTCCAAAGACCCCAAGCCTTCTGTTTAAGAGGTTAAATAAAACATTTCATAGCTTTACTAGAAAGGCTCACCCAGACTCTACTACACTTTGCTGTGAGGGAAAGGTTATTTTGCTTTTTATTTGTTGTATTTATTGCCTTTTTTATATTTTGAATACTGTGATTTGTTTTATTTACCTTGTGTTTTACTTGTATTCTGTTTTTAACTGCATATTAAAACTTGAAAAGAGACCACAGCTCTGTCTCTTGTGAGTCAGGCAGAAATTTTTTTCCCACCCGGTTACTGCATTGTTCTTAAACACCACTGTATTTCTAGTTGCCTTCCCTTTATGTTAATTTGACCATATATTTCATTTCCTCTCTGTTTTTTACTGGCTTGTGTGAACAAGCACAAAATTAACATTTTGTGAAATCACTCCCCTTCAACAATTTAAATGTATTGGCCATCCTACTGTATTCCATAGTACCAGAATACAAAAGTGACCACCCACTTTCAATCTATCTTGCTGTTTTAAACATAGTGATTCTCCACTAAAACTTAACGTTTTAGACAGTAAAACATAAGTTGCCTGCTTTCACATTTAACTCCTGTAGTGCACACTGCAGTGTTTAGATAAACCATTTTTTTCATCTTACCTTTAAGCATCCCTGTGACTAGCACTTGCTTTAAAACCTGCTGGAAAGCACTAGGAAGTCTTAAACTGATGCAAGCACTCAACTCTCCTTGTTAATAAGGAGAAATTAATTGTAGGCACTAAGCAGCCTATAATTGCAACGTTCCTTGCTAAAGTAAGGGAAAACAGCTCTTGTACTTTACAAAAAAAAAAAAAACACCAAATCAGGCATGCCCAAGGGTCAGCTTCTGGTGATTTCTCCTGTCCACCTGTTGAATCTGGGCATGCTGGGGCAATGCAGCAATTGCCTCATGTACACAGACAACCCTCTCCTCCTATCACCCAACACTACAACCTGCGAGAGATGCACTTACATAGCCAAACTGGAAACAAAGCTCTCTCCACCCAAGATTGTGCTAGACAGTGAAGAGGAGAAATACAGCTGAAGCAACACACAGCCCTTTTAAACCCACACCACCAACACCCACACATAGCAGCACTAACCCACATGTGGAAGCCCTTAACATTAACCTGCCCAAGCAATAATGACCTCCAAAGCTGAAAAGCAAGCAAACACCAATCACAACCCAAAGCGTCACATAGCTCACATGCCACCCAGTAACAGCTCCTAAGGCAAGGCAACATACCCAACACTTTAGTCATAGGTGACTCTATAGTCAGACACTCTGATGTCCCACTTACCAGGCTGAACAAGGAGAAAATTACAGTTAGCTGCCTGTCGGGTACCAAGATCTGCCACATAATGCATGCACTCAAGTCATTCCACAACAAACACAAATATGACTCTGTCATTGTCCATGTTGGAGTGAATGACTTGAGACATACCTCCATGGACTACATAAAAAGAGACATGGAAGAGCTCTCAGATCATGTAGCCCAGGCAGGTATGACCCTAGCTCTGAGTAGCATCCTGCCTTCACCCAGAATGATAGCACAGTAAAACAAGCAAACCTTCTCTAAGTGGCTAGCAAGTATTGCATTGCCTGCTGTTAAGCACCGTGGGAGGCAGGTATTTGGTTACATTAGAACACCCTCCACTACAGCTATGGCTGCCACCACTGCTTTTCTTAAAGACGTTTCCATCCAAGCCATCCTAGAATCAGAAATGTAATCTTTTGTAAGTACTGCAACTTGGTGGCTATATCCAGTATTTATGAACAGGATTTGCCTCAAGTATCCTGCAAGGACTGACCTCCAAAAATAACTAAATTGCCCCTTTCTGTCTCATTGCTTTGGGAATCTTCCCAAAAGTGAAGACTGCAGCAGTGGATACTCCAGGGAACATGGTGTATTTTTGTTAGGAATATGGAATAATTGTAGATGTTTAAGTAGTTTCACTGTAGCAGTCCTTATTCCCTCCAGCTGTTCCCTTCTTTCTGAGACCTCTTCCTGGTGTTTGGGTGGCAACCCTGCCTTGTCATCCTTCCCTTCTGTTTAAAACCAGGCACTCTTACATGAAAAGACACATGGAAGAGCTCTCGGATCATGTGGGCCTGGCAGGTATGACCCTAGCCCTGAGTAGCATCCTGCCTTCACCCAGAGTGATACCACAATATAAGGACAGAACGATTGACTTCAACAATTGGCTAAGCTTCTGATGTCATTCAAAGGGGATCCAGTATCTGTCTGCCTGGGATGACATGATCGACAGACCACAATGCTTTGCCAGAGATGGTCTGCACCTGTCGCCCCTGGGATTCAGGTTACTGGCTAAGGCTCTTGCCACACCTGTAGTGCCTTTTTTAGGCAATGTTCAAAGGACAAAACCACCACCATAACAGGTACAAGCATGCAAAATCTGAAGGTAATGCTACTCAATGCTAGAAGTCTGTACCACAAAATGCACTGTCTCGAGGCACTCCTAAAAATGGAAAACATTGATATCTGTGCAGCAACTGAGACCTGGTTCAAGACTCCAGAGAGCACCCCTGCAATACTAGGCTACAACTTTTACCACACTTTTTGGCCACCAAACCAGGACCGAAACACTAAAGGTGGAGGGAGTGTCCATATTCACCAAGGATATTCACAACACCAGGCTAGTTGCCCAACACAACGTGTCTGAAATTCTCCAGGTGCAACTCACATTACGTAAAACTGCAATCCAAATTGTAGCTTCCTACAGATCCCCCACCATGCCCCAAGATTCTCACTACACCTTTCTAAACATACTGGAAAATATTAAGATACAACCAAACACCCTAATACTGGGTGATTTCAACTACCATGCCATTAACTAGGAAAACTACTCTTGTGCCAACATCTTTGCTCAACGGTTCTTGGAATTCATAAATTCCAATGCCCTGGATCAACTAATCCTTAGTCCCACCAGGGGCTCCAATATCCTAGACCTGGTCATTACCATCATGGAAAATTGATGCTCCACACCTTTTGTCACCCCCTCTTTGGTCAGGTCTGACCATAAGCTAATCACCCTTGATATCCACATCCCCCCCACCCCCCCAGTAAGGAAATCTCTGTAAAAAAAACTTTTCCAAAGCCAACTTCATGCTACTCATGTCAGAAGTGACAAACTTCATGACACCCATGCAGACGGGAACTGAAAGTTGGACTGCTGAATCCTACACTAAGGCACTGTACGAGCACATCCACTTGTGCATGAATCGTGCCATCCCCAATAGAACCAAGACGCTCTCCTCCAAAAAAAGGAAGCCAATCTGGTGGTCCCTTGCCATAAACAAACTTTGCAACAAAAGGAAGAAACTGTTGCAGAAAAGAGGAAAATCCCAGGATGCAAAAAACTCCCTTACTAGCATCAGTAAGAAGCTGAGATCCTTCATAAAATCCTCCAAAGCTAGTTATGAAAATAAAATTGCCAAAGATTCCAAAGACGACCACAAGGCACTCTATAGCTATGCAAAAATCTAAATGGCAATGCTCAGATCTGCTCTGAGCTGCAACAGAATGGCATAAAATATACTGATCCCAAGGATATTGCCAATATCCTGGCAGACCGATTCAGTGCAAACTTCACCCCCCTCTCACCCCCTAAAGGGTCCATGTCAATACCGAAAGATTGCCAAATTCCGGTAATAATAGCCACACAAGTAGAAACGCACTCTCCAAAGCTAAGAATACAGCATCCATGGGACCAGACGACATCCCAGGCTGTGTACTACATGAACTGCAAAATGAACTGGCACCTCACCTAAGTGTCATGTTTAATCATAGCTTCACCTCAGGCTTCGTGCCCACTGAGTGGCGCACAGCTACAGTTATCCCATTCCACAAGGGGGGATCCATCTTGGATCCCGGGAACTAGCGCCCCATCAGTCAGACGAGCCTGATCTGCAACCCCATGGAACGTATTACCATGGAACTTATAAACAGACATGGGCAACCTTCAAACACTGGACCCCATGCAGTTTGGGTTCTTGAAGGGCCAATCATGTCTTCTGAACTTGATTGACTTCTTTGAGTCAGTTTCCAGAGCTGTGGACAAGGGTAAGGTGGTCCACGCAGCCTATCTGGACCTCACCAAGGCCTTCAACACCATCCCCCACTCTGGAATCATAGATAAACTTACTAAGCTGGGCATTAATCCCTACGTCACTTGATGGATTGCCAACTGGCTTACTGACAGAACCCACACTGTAAAAGTAGCAAACTCCAAATCCAGCTCCAGACAAGTGACAAGTGGAGTACCCCAGGGTTCAGTCCTGAGACCGCTCTTGTTTGGCATCTACTTCTCTGAAGGTACAGGCCAACGTTAAGAGACTATGGCGAACAAAGTTCACAGATGACTGCAAACTGGGAGCCATTATTGAATCTCCAAATGATATGGATATTCTACAAAAGGGCCTTACAGAAACAGATGCTTGGTGCTAGAGCCATGGGCTCAAGCTCAATGCCAAGAAATGTATAGAAGTTCCTCGTGTTTCACTATTGCAGTCATTACACTTGGGTTATCCTGCTGGCAGGCTACCCGCAGTCGGCCTGAATTCCAAAGTCCTGGTCTGGAGTCTGTTGCTGTCTCCTCTTCCCTGCCGTCAGTGCGCCAGGGGTATAAAAGATGCAGCTGACACCATTTTCTTCAGTCTTTCTTGCTGCGCGGTGCCTGAAGCAAAAGCAGTTCGCAAGTGACGGTCGGCCGACTCCTGAGATTTTCGAAAACGAATTTCAGATCCGAAGTCTTCAATAAAGCTAAGTTCCCCGTTGGGGAAACTTTTTTCTTGCTCCAGACCGATGTCAGAAAAAGTTAACAATTGTATTTCTTGTGGGAAGCAAATACCTCATAAGGATTTTCATTCTTACTGTATTCCTTGCCTAGGCCCTGACCATGACGTTGCTAGCTGTCAGATTTGTGCTAGATTTAACCAACACACTATTAAGCGTTGGTACGATTTTGCCTTTCATTACTTTGGCCGAAAATTTAATTATATAATGCCGTCATAACAACTGATGACCGAAGTTTATAAAAAGCACAAGGAAATGGAAAAGGACAGGCATCCGAGGTCCAAAACCGATGACGAGGCCTCCGTCAGGCCAGTTGCCGGTTCTCAGTGAGGCGCTTTCGCAGCCCTTGATGCCCGCTACCTCAGAGCCACAGGCCAATACCGACTCCCGTGTGGAGACAGCTAGGCCTCTGGATACTCAAGGTATTGGACACAGGGAAACTATTCCCTCAGATGGGTCCGGAGCCGCTGAGCAGTCATCTGCTTCTGAGGATGTTTTCAGACCTACACAGTTATATGTTAAGCCAAACTCAGCTTCCAAGGCAAAGACTAAAACAGCGTTTAAGGCAAACAAGTACAGCATTCTCCTGGACAGACTTCCATACCTAAGAAACAGATGCTTAAAATGGCCGAAGACCTAATTTCTTTGATTAGGGGTTCCCATCCCCCTCCTGATAAAAGGCCTAGGCAAGACACAGAATATGATTCCTCGGATTCCTCTTAAGAACAGGGATACTCTCTGCCTCCTTATGAGGATTCTGATGCTGAAGAATCTATTCCTTCAACTTCTCCTCCTGAAGATTATTCTTCTGGGGAAACCCTGCATACCATGAAGGGAGCATTTCCACTGGGAGAGCCAAGATTACTCAGAATCAAAGAAAAGGCTCAGAGGCTTTCTTCTACTATGCCAGCATAGACCTCTTGCTATTCCACCTGTTCTAGACATTGTAGATGATGTATTCTCAGAGTCCGGCCTGTCTCCTGACTCTTTGCCTCCTGCACCTGTTAAGCCAGACAGATACTACAGGGTTCCAGACTCTCATAAATTTCTTTATAAAAACCCTGCTGCTGACCCAGAAACAATATCTCAGGGTCCCAAAGGGGTCAAGACCTCTACAGCTAAAAACCCTGTTCCCTCGGATAGGGATTCTAGGTCACTGGACAGATGGGGGAAAAAAGTTTACACTTCTGCTACCTTGGCTGTAAGGGCTTTAAATTGTCAGTTTCATATGCTTAAATATGAGCAATACTTAATGTCACTGCTAAAACAAAAAATGTTGACAAATTCTGAATGTTCTGAAAACAAGGAAATGCAGGATTTATTGCATGCAGCTGAACAAGTGGGAAAGCATACTTTGCAATGTGGTTTTGATTCACTGGAGGCCTCTTGTAGGGCCGCTGTTACAGGTTCTGTTATTAGAAGGCATGCTTGGTTAAAGGAACAGAATCTGCCTGATCATGTTAAAGCAAAATTATTGGATGCTCCATTACAGCATGATACTTTGTTTGGTGTTAAGGCAGAAGAGGTGTTGATGAAAATGGAGGATAAAGCGAAATTTATGCAGACAGTAAAGGATTTCTTACAGGTACAACCTCCCAGATTTAGCAGGAACTGGCCTTCTAAAAATCGGTCCTTTCCAGTGTCAGACAGGCCACAAAGAGGCAGATACAGACGCCCCAGAGGCAGACAACAACCCCAGGGCTCATACAGGCCCAAACAATGGGGTGCTACTACCTCCAAAAGCAGAGAAGACAAATCACAGCCGTATAGGAAGCAGTACCAATGACTTTCCTCTGCCAATGCCAAGCACTTATCTTTTGGCAGCACCCTTAGGGGGAAAGCTGGCACTTTTTTCACAAAATTGGCACATGATCACCCAGGACAAATGGGTCTTAAACATAGCCTGTCAGGGCTACAGGTTCCACTTTCACACCCTTCCAAAGGCAAAAGGTATGCCAGACCTGCCACACAGTTAATGGGCAGAGGCACAAAAACAAGTTACATCTCTCATGGACATGAGGGCTAGTCAGCCAGTACCACAGCAAGAGCAGGGACAAGGATTTTACTCAAGACTTTTCTTAGTACCCAGAAAGGACAAAGCTTGGAGACCAATTCTGGACCTGTCTATTCTAAACACTTTTCTGGACGTTCCAAAATTCACAATGTTGTCTCTAGAACAGCTTCTGCCTATGCTGGGCAAGAAGGCTTGGCTTGTAACATTGGACCTCAAAGAAGCGTACCTGCATGTCCCAATCAGACAGTCTTGCAGAAGGTACCTCAGATTCATAGCTGGCTCAATGCACTACCAATTTGGCTTATCTACTGCGCCCAGGGTCTTCACAAAATGCCTGGCTCCAGTAATTGCATTTTGCAGACAGAAGAATTCAAATATATCCCTACTTGGACGACTGCCTTATTCAAGCAGAGAACAAAGACATTCTACTGAAGCATCTGGTGTTTGTAAAAAGATTACTAATTTCCCTAGGGTACACAGTAAACGAAAAGAAATCAAAACTAGTACCCTCTCAAGAGATAATATTCCTGGGTGCAAGCTTAAGTACAACTGCCCAGATGGCTTATCTCACGCCAGACAAAGACAACTGACTTCATACTTCAAAAGCATGGCAACAAAGATCCAGTTATCTGCAAGAAAAATTCTGCAGGCTTTGGGCTTCATGGCATCCTGCGTTCTGCTAATTCCATATGCAAGACTGCATATGAGGAAGCCACAATGGTACCTAAAAAGTGTTTGGACTCAACATTGCCACAGCCTGGAAACATTAATTACTTTCATTCCCTGCCTGCAACAGGAGTTTTGATGGTGGGCAGAGGCCTGTCACCACAACAAGGGACAGCCATTCACCTTACCCACAGCCAGGCAGACACTAACAACAGATGCATCAGATTATGCCTGGGGGGCCCACATGACAGGAAAATGTATTCACAACACATGCCCTGCAAGCCAAATGCATCTTCATATCAATCAAAAAGAGATGCTAGCTGTACAGAATGCCCTGACAGCCTTCAAGCATTTACTCCATCCAGGACAACTGCTGATAAAAACGGACTGTACTACAGTCATGTGGTACATAAACAAGCAAGGAGGCACACATTCGTACTCACTCTGCAAACAAGCCATGATGTTGTGGAACACAGCATTGACATCAAGTGCACCTGCAAGCACAATTCTTGCCAGGAAAAACAAATACTCTGGCTGACGAACTAAGCAGAAACCTCATGGACCCTCACGAGTGGAAACTAGATCCACAAGTCTTCAGCGTGATAACAAGGAAATGGGGATGCCCAGACATAGATCTATTTGCCTCCTCTCACAACTGCCAACTACAGAGATTCTGCACAAGGACTTGTCACAAACAAGCATGGAAAGTGGATGCTCTATAATTCAGCTGGAAAACCCTTACAGTTTATGCCTTTCCTCCTCTGCCTCTCCTCCCCAAGGTACTCCTAAACGTCAGGCAAGAGAAGCCAAAAACGATACTGATTGCCCCAGACTGGCCATGCCAGCGCTGGTATCCAATCCTAAAGAACTTGTCTCAAGGCCCAGCCAGGAAGTTACCTCAAATTCCTCATCATCTGACCCAACAAAACAATTAGACCCTGCACAGCCAACTCAAAACACTAAATCTGGCTGCATGCGGATATTATAACCACTCAGGACACACCTCTCTTTAAAGCGGTTATGGATGTTATTTTGGAGGCCAAGAGGCCCAGCACCAGAAAATCTTATGCAGAAAAATGGAAGAGATTCTGTGCTTGGAACCAGGCACAAGGAATTGACACACTTGTACCAAATATTCATCAGATTTTACAATACCTAACTGAGATGCCGGACAAAGGCCTATCCTTCTCATCAATTAAGATCCATGCCTCTGCCATTTCAGCTCATTACATTATGGACCCACCTATTTTTTCGCATCCACAGCTGAGGCAGTACCTCAGAGAGGCCAAAAACATAAGACCTCCAAGGAGAGTACCAATACCTACACGGGACCTCAATTTTGTCTTAGAAAAGCTCACACTGACTCCTTTTGAGCCAGCCAATACAGCCGACATAAAGTTCTTATCATGGAAAACAGCTTTGCTCCTAGCAATAACTTCAGCAAGAAGAGTCTCAGAGTTGCAGGCATTAATGGCTGTGGAACCTTTTATTATTTTCCATCCGGACAGGGTTTCTCTAAGGACAAACCCAACATTTATACCTAAGGTAGTGTCCAGTGTGGCTCTTAACCAAACTATTCATTTGCCTACCTTTTATTCAAACCCACAGAATAAAGGGGAGACACTTCTGCATTCTTTGGACATACACAGACAGCTACGCTTCTACTTGTGCAAAACTAAAGCTTTCAGAAGGATTGAGCAACTTTTAGTGGCATATGCTGCAGGATCACAAGGAACGGCTATTTCAGAGCAGACTATTTCAAAATGGATAGGCCACTGCATTCGTTTCTGCTATTCACAACATGGCAAATCACTGCCTTAAGGGCATTACGCCACATTCTGCCAGAGCAGCAGCCACTTCAGCAGCCTTCCTCAGAGGAGTACCAACCAAAGATATTTTGGAGGCTGCAACTTGGACTTCAGTGCACACTTTTACAAAGCACTACCACTTACCTCTTTACTCTAAATCCAGAGCAGGCTTTGCCACTGCAGTTCTGCAGGGCCTCATAGCCACTCCTAATTCTGTTTAGGCCCAGCCACCCAACCTCAGATTTGGGATTCAACCCAAGTGTAATGACTGCAACAGTGAAACACGATGAACATAGTACAGTTGTGTACCTACCATAAATGTAGATGTTCGAGTGTATTCAATGTTGCAGTCCAGGTTACCCTCCCTCCACCCCCTTTTTCATTGCTGGGACTTATCTGTACTTCTCTATTCTATACAACCTATGTGGTGTATTTGCTTGTAGATGAAGGTAATGTTTGTTAGTGCATGCTTTTTTATAAGCAGAATTTTTAGCCTACCCTTTTGGGGGCAGCTGACATCTGGGGCAAGAAAAACTGAAGAAAATGGTGTCAGCTGCATCTTTTATACCCCTGGCGCACTGACGTCAGGGAAGAGGCGACAGCAACTGATGCCGGACCAGGATTTTGGAATTCAGGCCGACTGCGGGTAGCCTGCCAGCAGGATAACCCAAGTGTAATGACTGCAACAGTGAATACACTCTAACATCTGCATTTATGGTAGGTACACAACTGTACTTTATCCGCTTTGGGAAAAACATGTACCTGTGAATTACCACATAGGTGGCAGCACACTAAACACCGAAAGTGTGGTAAGAGACTTGGGGACACAGGTAGACAGTGGTCTCACCTTCGATAACCACATCGCCACAACAGTCAGGAAATCCTTTTATGTGGCACACCTCATCACTAAGGCCTTTTCATCCAGAAAAAAGGAGGTCATTGTCCCACTGTACTCATCCCTCATTAGACCCATTATAGATTACAATGCCCCATTTGGTATGTACCTCTCAAGACATCTGCAACAACTGGAAAGGTTGCAGAAATATATGACTAAAAGAATCACAGGCCTAAAGCAGATCCTCTATGCTGAGCGTCTAAAAAAAAAAAAAAAAAAAACTCCAGCTATACTCTCGCATATCGTCTACTCAGAGGCAGTCTCTGCTTAACCTACAAGGCCATGTCAAACTCAGAGCTGTTGGACATACTACACTTAAAAGAAATCCCAATCCCTCAGAGCCACATGCTCCAGGGATCTAAACCTTGTCATCACAATGAACAAAACCTGCTAGAGGGATAGGTTCCTGACCCAGAGACTCCCCAGACTCTGGAGTGGACTGCCCATCCATGTCAAGCAGAGCGCCTCTTTGGCCCTCTTTAAAAGGAACCTTGATGATTGGATGGGAGATAGGAAATTCACCCCGGGGGTCACGTTAGTCGCCCTGCTAGACAGGGGTCCAGGGAGGTAAATACTGTGGGGAAAAAATGGCCAGGGAATTGTTATGGCTAGGCTTGTATAGGCCCTAGGGCTGATAGCCTAGTACCAACCTATGAACCTATGAAGAGCTGAAACCATCTGGTTTCAAGAAATGTGATAAGTGTAACCAGAAGATGTCCCTTACAGATGGGCACACCAGTTATGTTTATTGCCTGGGTGCCCTTCATTTGCAAGAATCTTGTGCTTTTTGTCATGCCTTCAGCAGTAGAGTGCACTTAGAATGTAAAAACAAGTTAATAATGAGAGGGCTGCTTAAGACCCCTTTCTCAGAGGTTTTGGAAGGGTCTCAGAGCTCTAAATCTTCTGAAAAATCACTTCCTCTTCTAAATCAGAGAAATCTGGTGAAAGAACTGCTTCTTTGGCTCCAGCATCGGAGCCACCTAAAAAAACTTGTGGCAAAAGAGTCTAGCTCAGAACCAAGGGCTCTTGGTTCAGAAAAGTCTCTCTCTTCGGTTCCAACTTTAACTAGGGAGCCGACAGAGTTTATTTTTAGGAGCCGGTCCCCAGTATTGGAACCAGTAACGCCAACATTAAGGTCTCTGCTTGTACAAAAAGCGAGATCACCATCTTTATCTTCTCGGTCCTCCAGGAGTTTATCGGATGATGATGTGGAGCGAGTGGTGAAGAGACTCCTTCGAATACAGGCGCTGGCAAAAATTCTGTCGATTCTGACCCAAAAGGAACCGGAGCCAACAAGGACTTCTCCCCCTTTTTCGGTTCCTCTTCTGACCCGACCTGAAGTTTCAGAGCCCGAGTACTTGGGCCCGATCATAGTGGAGCCATTGGAACCAAGACTTTCAACAGGATCATCAGTTCCGACATCTGCTCTGACTACCTCAGTTCCATTGGAATCTGAAGAGTCTAGGAGCCGATGTTCTCCCATCGGGTTCGGGGAAGTGAGTTGGATCAGGTAGCTGTCTGAGCCAATTCTACCTCTCTGGACTTTGGCGTGGTTGAGAGCGGCTCCTACATTGGCTTCGGAGCCAACCACTCTGCTTCAGGGTCGGTATTTCGGTTCTTTGGAGCTGGGAACCTCTTTGGAGTGGGGTGAGGGGGCTTTTGAGCTGATGGAGAGAGTGCTGTTACCTCAGACTGCTCCACTCTCTGTTTCAAGTACTCTTTCCCCAAGAGCACCTCTGTTGGTGTCAGCACCATCGCTCCCCCCCCCCAAGCGCAGAGATCCAAAGCTCCTGGTGTCAGCGCCATCGCTCCCCCCCAAGCACAGAGACCCAAAGCTCCAGGAAGCCCCTGCAGGCAAGACTCTCTCTTCCAAAACTTCCCCAGAGTAAACCTCTGAGGAGGTCCCTTGGAAGAGATTGTGCAAGAGGAAGCACATAGACTCCCTGGATGCCCATGTGTAGTGTGTTTACTGTTTGGATGAGGAGCACCTGCAAGAGTCTTGCAGTATCTGTCACTCCTTTTCCACCAGAGTAATAGCAGAAAAGAAGAGGAAATTGATTGATGGGGGTATCATCAAACACCCTTTTTCTGAGGCATTGTCTGACCAAGATGGAGCCAGTAAATCATCTAAATCTTCCTCTGATTCTAGGTCCAAAAAAGGAAAAGGGTCAGAAAGTGTGGTGACTTCGGCTCCAGTGCCTAAGGAGCCAACAGTCTGTTCTTTTCAGAACTGGGACACTGCTCTGGAACCGGTTGCCGAAAAACATTCATCCATATTGCTCCAGTCGGCCCCATCTGTTCACTCTTCCAGGTCCTCTGTCAGCCTATCTGATCTGGATATGGACTGGCTGGTTCAGAAACTCTTAAAGACACCAGGCCTAATTTAAATTGCTGTTGTCTCAGACCCTACCGTTGGAGCTGAAGACCACTACTCTTGAATTTTCTGCTCCTCCTCCGAGCCATACCGGACCTTCAGAGCCGGAGGAGGCCGACCTGATGATTGTGGATCCCTTGGAGCAGACGCCTGCTCCAGTGTCGTCGGCTCCATCTGCTCGCACGTTCTTGGCACCGACCGGGGACTCTAGGAGCCCACACTCTCTGGTCGAGTCCAGGGAGGATAGCCGCACCGACCTTTCCTCTATGGGCCTCTGCTCAGGTGAGCTCTGCTCCTACCTTGGGCTCGGAGCCCACGGCTTTGGTGCGGAAGGAGATCATGGCCATCATCGGAGCTGAGATGCATTCAAAGCCATGAGGCGAGTGTTGTCTCCTAAGACTTGCTCTTAAGGTCTGGCCTCTTCTTCCCCTGAAGTGCCTGTGTCAGTTTCTGTCTCCTCCGGTCATCCCAAGCGTAGAGACCCTGAGCCTCAGGTAGCCCCACAGGGGCTTTTCTGAGACCTCTCCAAGAAGTTCCCCCTAAAGAGGTTCCCAGGAAGAGATTATGCAAGAGGAGGCATTTGGACTCCCCCAGGAGTCTCTCACATCAGACACCGACCTGGATGAATTAGAAGGGTCCCCTAGATTCCCCTCTGAGGACATCTCCTTTGCAGAAATTCTTGAAATTCTTAGGCAGAGGGGTGATTGGCAGTCCAAGAGCCCTGCCGAGGCGAGTCAGTTCTCCTGAAGGCGTTAGAGTCTCAACCTTCCACCTCTTGGGTATCTACATCCTACGATGAGCTTATGGATCTGGTCTCTCGAAGGGCGTGAGAGTCTCCAGAATCTATGGAACCTGTTCCTAGGAGGCCTAATAAGTTTATTGCAGCCCCTGTGGATAAGTCCCTTTTGACCAAAGGAGTCCCTGTTGATGCCATGGTGGTGACGGCAGCCACCAGAAAGGAAATGTCTGAGAGTTCCTCTTCTATCTATCCTCCTAACAGAGAATCTTGGATCATGGATAGATATGGGAAATGCATGTTCAGTTCAGCCACTTTCTCCCTCAGATCACTGAACTACTTGACATATTTTACCAGACTGCAGAGAGATCTCCTTAAGGAGTTGGGAGATGCTCTTCAGGGTGTTGTAGCTTCGAGTGTATCCGACAAGATTGCCACTCAGCTCTCTACCCTCAATTCAATAGTCAACTCATCCTTACATCTCGTATCATACGCAGCTGATGGTTCGAGTAGAGCCGCAGGTACAGGAATTGCTCTTCGTAGGCAAGCCTGGATGTGACTCTGTTCCTTCGCGGAACCCTTCAAGTCTTCCTTTACTAATACCCCATTTCATGGCTCATCTTTGTTTGGGCCAAAGGTGAAGGAGACTTTGACTAGGTGTGAGCATGAAGGAAAGACTCTGTCTGCCGTCTGAGTCCATTTTTCCACCCCCACTCGACCCTTTCCCAAAGGTCAGAGGGGAGGAAAGATGTGGTTCCGGAAAGCCCAAGGAGCCTTTCAAGACGAGCGTGGAGAGCTCCCCTCCAGTGGCAGAGGAGGGGGTTTCAATGGAAGACGCCACCCTCGTGGCAGAGGGGGTCTGCAACACCAGGGTGGCACAGATCACTTCTCTGGTCAATCCTACCAGTGCTCCTGAAGGGAGGCCCGGCTGTCCTACTCTGGAGGTAGCCGGTGGTCGCTTATTGTACCCAAAAGCCTGGCTAAATATAAGAAATGACAGTTGGGCACAAGATATCATTTCCAGAGGGTATTTCATACCGTTCTCCACCCAGCCTCTTCCCGTCAAAAAAATCCCAGACGTTCCACCCAGTCACATGGGACAAGCAGCAGTAGAGGTAAGCTGATTGCTAGAAAAAGAGTCATCCAGCCAGTCCCAGCAGACCAGACAGGATTCGGAACTTACTCAAGGTTCTTTTTGTTTCCAAAGAAAACTGGACTGGAGACCCATTTTGGATCTCAGCAGACTCAACCAATTTGTGAGAAAAGAGAAGTTCCGAATGGTCACGCTACAGTCCATACTCCCGCTCCTGGGGAAGGACAATAGGATGTGCTCGATCGATCTCAAGGATGCGTACTACCACATAAAGATGACCAGACCATCCAGAGATCACCTGCATTTCCGGCTGGGAGCCAATCATTATCAGTTCCCGAGCTCTGCCCTTTGGTCTCACTATAGCCCCCAGAGTGTTCACCAAGTGCATGACAGTAGTCACGGCTCACCTGAGGCATCTAGTATTCCAGGTATTTCCGTATCTAGACGATTGGCTCCTTACCTCCACCAGCAGGCATCAACTTCTTCAAGTGAGAGAGGCTACTCTGACACTCTGCGATCAGCTAGGCATTACAGTCAACTTCAAAAAGTCTGCCTTGTTGCCATCGCAGCACATCGTTTTTATAGGGACAGAACTAGACACGTCAACCACCGCTCTTCGCCTTCCACCAGAGAGAATTTCTATTCTTCGCCAACACATCATGTCCCTGATATGAAAGAACAGAGCACCAGCTGCAGAGGTATTGAAAATTCTAGGATTGATGGCTGAAGTGCTTTTAGCAATCCTGTTAGCAAGGATGCATATGAGAATCCTTCAATGGCTTCTATTCATGCATTGGTCTTACCAAGAACTTCCAATGAGTCACATGATCCTGATAACGAATTCCTGCAAGAAGGGTCTTCAGTGGTGGTTGACGTCTCTTCATGTCACAATAGGACATCCTTTCATGCTCCCCCCTCCAGTTGCCACTGTGACCATGGACTATTCCCTGATAGGGTGGGGGGGGGGGCTTTTTCAGGGAAAGACTGCCCAAGGCACATGGACAGATCAAGAATCACATCTGCATATCAATGTCCTGGAGATGAGAGAAGTACTTCTAGCGTTGCAATACTTTCAGGACTCTCTTTCTCTAGGGACAATTGCAATACAGATGGACAACATGTCAGTTGTCTGGTATCTGAACAAACAAGGCGGGGCTAAGTCTCATCCCCTTTTCTGAGAAGCCCTCAGAGTATGGCAGTGGGCACTGTCATCCCAGTGCTTTCTGTTGGCAATGCACATCTCGGGCAAATCCAACATCATACTGGACAGACTGAGCAGAGCAATCTTATTGCCCCACGAATGGTCCCTCAAACAAGAGATTGCGGACAGGATCTTCTGCAAATGGGGCCAGCCTTCCTGCGACCTTTTGGCCAGTCACATCAACAAAAAATGCAGAAGCTATTTTGCCCTGATTCCCATGCCCGGTCACTCCCCAAGGGATGTTCTTGTCCACAATTGGCCCCCAGATTTCCTCTACGCATTTCCACCTATTCTCCTGATACCCAAATTCTTACAGAAAACAAAGTCGCAGGGACGGACGATCGTCCTTATAGCCCCTCATTGGCCTCAGCAGATTTGGTTCCCGTTTCTTTACCATCACATTCTGGAAGATCCATGGATCCTGCACCCAGTTCCAGACTTGTTGACACATCCGTCAGAGGATCTTCATCCATCCTTGCAGACACTGAAGCTAACTGCTTGGCTGCTCCAATTCCCTGCATAGCCAGGCTCTATAATCTTTCCCATGGCACTAGTCAGATTTTGTTGGCTTCCCATAAACCTTCTACTAGAAAGTTGTATCCTAGTAAGTGGAAGAGATTTTCCATTTGGGCTTCTTCCCACAACATTGACCCTTATCAAGTGCCATTGTCTTCTATCTTACAATTCTTGACAGAAATTTTCAACAAAGGAGCAGTGGCTGCTATGGTGCGAGTGCAATTAGCTGCTATATCTAATTTCCATCTAGGAATTGGTGGTTTGAATATTATGGCTCACTAATTGTCTAAGGCTTTTCTAAAAGGTTCCTTTCACATAAGGCCTCCAGTGAAGACACTTTATTCCCCCTGGAGTTTGAATTTTATGTTATCTCATCTCATATAATTCTTCCTCCTTTTGAGCCTGCATCATCTTGTGAACTAAAATTTCTGTCATGGAAAACTGTCTTCTTAGTAGCCATCACTTCAGCCCGTAGAGTGTTAAGAGCTCCAAGCCCTGTCCATCAAGCTCCCTTATGTGGTCTTCCATGCTGACAGAGTATCTCTCAGGACAAATCCATCCGTTTTACCGAAAGTATGTTCTGAGATTAACGTTAATCAAGTCATTGAGTTGCCCGTTTTCTTCCCTAATCATACCAACAAATTGGAATATATGTTACATAAACTCGATGTTCATAGACAACTTAGATTTTATTTGGACAGAACAAGACATTGGGAAATCAGATCAGCTCTTTGTGTGCTTTTCTGAGACCAGGAAAGGTAAACCAGTTCCTAAAACAACCCTGTATAAGTGGCTGTCGGATTGTGTCACCTACACATATACTTGTCATAATATGCCCTTGTCTAGTAAGGTAAAGGCTCATTCAACCAAAGCAGTTTTTACCTCTTCAGCCTTTCAAGCCAAATTACCTTTGGATAACATCTGTGCAGCAGCCACATGGTCTAAACCTAACACTTTTATAACTCATTACAAAGTGAGTAAGGCCTCCAGGGACAGGGCTTCATTTGGTTCTATGGTTCTGAAGAGTGTACTTCTGTGAACCACCCAAGATCAGGGTGCTAGAGGCGCTGCCCATCAGTGATGAATGAACGGTGAGATTGAACAACTTCACATAAAGAAGTTATGTACTCACCATAACGTTCCATGTGAGTTGTTCCATCTTGCCTTCATTCTCACGTCCCTCCCTCCTTCCCCCTCCAGACAGTTGACCTGGAGGCTGTCTTCTAGTTTTTCAACGTGTATTCATTCCTAGGCAGAATAATTATTGTACTTCTATATGGTATGCAGCAAACAAATCTGAGGTAATTCCAGCAGTGCATTGTGGGATAAGGGGTGGGGATTCGAGCTGCTGGAGAACTTTGAGCTGGTTAGTCGGCCGTGTCGGAGCAGAGGATCGGCTCCAAGCCCCATCAGTGAGAATGAAGGAGAGATGGAACAACTCACATGGAACGTTATGGTGAGTACATAACTTCTTTTTCTGTCATTATCAGCATGCATCTATAAAAAGGTAAGAGAAAAAAATGCAGTCCCCACTAGTCTAGGTTGTGCCTAAACTGATTAATAGAGAACTCAGATTCACTTGGATGGGAAGCCTATTCCATAGGTGGAGCAGTCAATGGGACATGGATCTGTCTCTCCAGCATACTCTGTTTAAGTCACAGACAAAATTCAGGTCCGTGGACCCTTGTATTTCTAGTACTGCTTGACTTGTGAATATGTAGGAGATTTGTAAGTGTGGGGTTTGCAGATGCCTTGTAAGCAGTCATAAATCACTCCTCAGCAATCTGTAGGAGACTGAGCAGAGGGAAAAGGTTGTTGTGTAATGTACTGTAATGCTTACATTTCTTAATACCAAAAAAGGAGGAAGAAAAGAAATGAGAGGAAAAAGGCACGTTTACTTTAATAACGTTATGACTTTCAAGAGCAGCTAAAACAGTTTACTGTAAAATAATGCAATTTATATTTGTGAAAATTTTTCATAGAAATACTGTTAAGAAAATAAGTTGTTTTACTTAGTTTCCCTTTTCCCTCTTCCTCCCCTCCTCTGAGTTGTTACAAACATTAATGATATGAGGCAAATGCTCTTTAGTTCCTCAGAAGTTTAACAGGGTCAACAAAAGTCCACTCTTTCCAATTATTCTTATACAGCCATATTTCAAAAATGTGTTGATGCTTTGCAGTCTCACATTTATTCACTGATTTCCATATTTCTGGTCTTCCTGTTCATCACCATCTCCATCTCCAGATTATGATTCAGTTGCACTGTTCTCCCAATTCTTCTGGCCAACTCCTGTGCTTTTTTTCTGTCTTTCAGTCATTTTCCTTTGGAACAGTAGGAAAGATCTCATTTGCAAAATCTGTCCGTGCGCTTTATCATCAGGAACAGACTCCCCTTCTGCTTGATGGCTCTTTTTTTGTTGGACAAACTTTTGCATTCACTCCTTAAGCTGTTCTGCATCATCAAAATGACTGTGACTCTCCAGGAAAAAATATTCTTAAGATAGCTGGATATAGCAGCTTGAATCTCACTTCTGCCTCTCGACATTCCCTGATTACTGGAATTTGTCTCTCTTCTGCTTAGCGTGCAGTGAGTAATTGTTTTCCACAAACACTGTACTGTCTACAACTTTTAATACTTTGCCTTTTTGCCAAAGTTTTGTCAGGATCGACTCTTTCTTGCTAGTAGGTTTGCATCTTTACCAATAAAGGTCTTGGCTGCTTTCTCATGGCCATATTTGGAGCATGCACATGGGGTGCCTTTTCAGGTAACAATTCCTGCTGTGGAATACCAGTCCAGCTGCTTATTTTTACCTTCATAAAATTAGCAGGCTTTTCTTTATAATTTCTCCGGTACAGCAGAAAATCTCAGATTTTTCACTTGTTCTCTCCTCTCATTGTAACACGTTTTTGAAATATCTCTTCTTGAGCAGTCTCATACTCAGCCAGCCTTTTCTTCAGATCAGCCTCTAATTTTTGTAGTTTTATCAGCTCAGCTGAATATCATTTTAAAGCTTCGTCCATTTTTCCAGTCTTGTTTTTTGAGTTGATACACTTCTTCAGTGTTTCATTTATTTTAATTCGCTCTGATAACATTTGACTTTTTCTGTAGATGACTGAAAGCCATTTCTTGCACCAAAGCTGGGACTTGAAGTGCTTTCTGCTGAACAGCTGCAGGATTCTTCTCAGTTAGTGTTTTCTCTTCCTTCTTTACAAGCATCCAAGCAGTGTACTTCCTAACCAGTAACTGAATTTTACTCAAGCTGAAAATATTCTCTGGCTGTCATTTCTCAGTTTCTGTTGTCAGACTGTGAGAGCTGAAATTAAGCTGTTGGTCAGTGTGCTGCCATCTTGGAAGTCCCTGTAACTTCTGTATTTTATTATCCATGTGTATGATTTTGCAGACAGTTCATCCCACCACAGATGAAGACTTCAGATTTCTGGCACCCTTTCTCCAAGTTAGGATCATAGGCATTAATGAAAAATGTAAGTCAAGAGACCATTTGTGTTTTGCCATTACCCACCCTCATGATATACATCCTGCTTCTAGAAAGACAAAGCAGGTTAGGTCAGGAATGAATTTGCAGATGCACAACTAGTCGTCAGGGATGTAATTGAGGGATGTGAGGTTGTCATTTTGTTTTACATGCAAGGCCAAATTGTTCCAGAGATTTGTTAAACGTACTGTCCCATTCAAGTTTTTTTTCCTCTGTTTGTTTGTAGAGAATTAAATCCTTAGTTCTTGAGTTTGTGGAACTGTTTGCCTCTTGGAGATGCAAGAGGTCAGAGCATTGAATTCTCAGTGGTACAGAATGCAACACCTAAATCTCCATGTTGGACTCTGTAGTAGGCTGAGTAGAGGGGTAGTGCTTCCATTCTGTCTTGAAAGGGAAGAATCTTTAGACCACTAGCCTTTTTTTGTTAGGATTTAGACAACTGACCTTTTTAGGAACATCTTTGGTATTTCTACCCATGTGGTGTGTCTGAAAAGATGCATGTTGAAGATATTTTGTACTCTCTAATTGGCCTAATCAGAGCTGTGTGCAGCAGGATGATGACTTCACTTGACCTGCAGATATTAATTTTGCTAATTAAGAGAATTTCCTAACTCTTGTTACTACATGGTGGTCAATGGAGGTGGAGTTGTTTGCCAACTTGCTGAGATCCCCGACAGTTGTCTAATTGTTGTATGGTACTGGCTTTGCTTTAAGTTATGGGCAAGAGCTGTTTACCATATGTGACAATACTGTACTTTTGTTTTATTTAGTTTTCAGCCCTTTTCCAGTATGCAATTGGTGTGTAAGGATTAATGCTTACTTGTAAGATCCCTCATTGGTGGGATTGGACAGTGACACTGAGCTTAGTTATCGGCAAACTTGGCTGTAAGTCTGGGTTTATGGCTTAGAGGCTGGAGAAATGTATGCTGGAAAGGAAGAGTCCCAGCATATGCCCTGATATATACCACTTCTTACTTTTAGGTCTGGAACTTACCATTTTGACTGTATGTCTTTTAGCAAGTTTGCTTTCAACCTTAGCACATAAAGTTTGTTGGTTTATTTACAATCCCAGCATGTGGGATAGTAAGGAATGCCCTGGGCTGATCCAGTTAAACTGTGTAGACTTTGTAGCAACAGTCCACTGCCTCCACGATCTTCTCGAAGAAGTTAACTGAATTAAGTAGATGGGTCCTCCCCTTGTTGAGGGTCTAGCTGTATGAGATTTGTAATACTGTAGTTAATGAAGTCAGATGATATTGTTAAATGGCTTTGCAAATTAGACAAATTAGGCTGAAGGGCCTAGAGTTTCCAAGCCTATGGTAAGGTGAGCTTGAAGGGGTACTTGTTAAATGTTAATAGCCCTCAACAACAGTTTAGTTCTAGAAGTTGGATAGTACAGGATTACGCACATAATGTTGCTAAAATTAATTCTTATCCCAAAGCCAGCTTTCTTTTCCAGTAACATAAGACAAATATATCGATTATTCTGGAGTCTGTAGTAGGCTTAGTAGAGGGACAGTGCTTCCATTCTGTCTTGGAAGGGAAGAATCTTTAGACCACTAGCCTTTTTTTTGTTAGGATTTAGACAACTGACCTTTTTAGGAACATCTTTGGTATTTCTACCCATGTGGTGTTTCTGAAAAGATGCATGTTGAAGAGATTTTGTACTCTCTAATTGGCCTAATCAGAGCTGAGTACTGCAGGATGATAACTTCACTTGACCTGCAGATATCAATTTTGCTAATTAAGAGAATTTCCTAACTCTTGTTACTACATGGTGGTCAATAAAGTTCTCGGGATCGTTTTGCAGGGTAGTATGATGCTTTTAGCTCAGACAACAACAAGGAAGCCTTACTTGTTGAAAAGAGTAACTTCCTCAGTAAAGAATCCTGAGCTTGTTGCATGTTACTACTTGGAAGTTGCACTAAGCCTTATGGTGGAGTTGGGTACATTTCTTCCCTCTCTTCAGATACCCTGTTTAAAGAAACCATGCTTGGCATGTTTGAGCACTTACCCTATGAACAACTTGCTAAATTTAAGGCTCTAAGGTCATGCTTGGAAAAGTGCCTTTAAATCTCAACTTGATCAACTCATAGCTTGTCTTAACCTGTCATAGCCTGTTGTATAACCCATCACTAAACGTAGGCCTTTAACAGCTAATTGCTTCTTCTTAAGTATAGTTATTACCAACAGACCTTTGTGCTGTTATAGCGTGTTTATTCTGCCCATCTTCATTAGTGCTCTTACTCCTGTAATCTTGTGGTGGCCCTTAAATGTGGAGAAACCTGAGAATGGAAACTCCTCTAGTTCTTGAACTCAGTAATTTTGACTAGAACATGGTTTTAAATAGGTACTTATTCAGCAAAGTCTCAGAGAGTACTAAGTTTAATTAGCCCATGTTCAAGACAAGGTTTTCCCTGTCATAACAGAATACTGAAGAGAAATAAATGCCTGTGGCTTACCTCATCTTTGACAAGGCATTTGAATGTGAGGGAGTTGGCTTGGATGTTATGGAAATGCTCCAAGACCTCATCATTACTAGATATTTCTGTTGCGTAGAAGGAGCTGCTGAATAAACACTGATGTAGCCAAGTCTTTATATGCAAGACACAGCAGTCTTTGTTTATAAACACCTAAGACATTTTTGGAGACATTTCAGGGAGTTGATAGTTTAGTCATCAGATATTGGCTATAGAGGTCAGCATTTCTTTGGTTAAAAGCCTGATCATTAAAGTTAAAGATAACTATATCTCCCATTATTGCCACCCTACCTCTGTCAGTCTTGCTTTGACCAGTCATCACAGCAAACAGCCCATTATTCCGAAGCAGCTTTGTCCTGAAACACCACCATGTTATTTCCATGGAATCATGGCTCAGACTATTTGGAAGCTCTGGGAAGAGATCATGTAGCATGCATGAATGCTGTTCACGTCACTCTAAATTTCTGCAGGTGGTGGTTCCCATCACTGCTCATCCACTGACCTACATTTTCAATCTGTGTTTCATCAAGAAATAGTCCCCTCCTTAATGTATGCATGCCAGTTTTAACTCCCTTTTCTAAAGTCTTCTCACCACCTTAACCTCAAGGTTTCAAGCCCATAGTAAATGTATGCTTCATTATTAAAGTATTCAGGAGAATTATTTATGAACAAAGTCTTGACCATGTTGACGGTTGCATTGTGCTTTCTTAGGGATAGCATTAATTCAGGAAGGGGGATAATACTGACATTGAATACAGGCCTGCTTATTGGCACATCAGTAACATGAGGCATACTTTCATGATGCTTGACTATAATGTACTTTTTGGCAAGTTTAGGTTTTAGACATGGATTTGACAGAAACATTCAGATCTTATGTCTCTTACAGGTCATTTATGATCCATTCTGTTAAGATTCTGTCTTGTATAGGTTTGCTTAAAACCAATTACCCCCAAGTTTCTGTCGTGCATCTGGTCCTATTTTTTTATATACGTCAATGATTAGTCTCTAGAACCCAGTCAGATTAAGGTGGTACTGTGTACTTATGACATTACTAACCACAGTGAAGTCTGCCCATAGGCCCAGAAAAAGCCTTTAAAATACTTTGAACTATGGGATTGGACAGTCCATAGCATGCTTATCAGTACTAATAAACAGCCTTCAAAGATTAAAATAGCACCCCCATTAAATCTGTGTGGTCCATTAAATATTCTTGCCTCTTGGATACGCAAGTCATAAATTCCCAAGCCTTTGGTTTGAACCTGGCCTAACTTTTAAATGTCATCCAAATATACATGTTGAAAAAGATGTTAATTTAGATGTTTTTGGAAGAGTTTTGAACCTCCAGACTCTGCATGACAGAGAGGCTGCTATTGTCAACCTTTTGATGATCAATATTGAATATTTATTAATAGTTCTAGTCCTAAACACTAGTCAGAGCATTAACTCAGTACTGGTTGTGACCAATAGAATTTGCAGATTTATATCTGTCTCTCTCTCTCTCTCTTGTCGGTAGCCACCCTGAACACAGCTCCTCACTTAATAAAACTGTGTGGATCCTAGTTACTGCTCTGGTCACTCATCTACTTATTTGCTTACATTCAGATACCACACAAACCTGCAATCTTAGCCTGTAGTTATGCTCCTAAGAGTAAAGTGCATTTACCCTAGAGAGACTATCCTTTGGATTAGTCAGGGAGAAAGAGTGTTTGCAAAAACGGGCTAGCCATTTGGAAGTTGCAGAATTTAAATGTACTTAGTAACTCTTGAGTTGAACTTAAATTGCACCTATTTACAACCATAAGTTCAAATACTTTAGGGAGAATGGTAAGCCCAAGGTATAGTCCTTTTTTATGTAGGCATATGTAGACAACAGTAGAACAGACTCCCTCTCTTAAATGATAAGCTTCTCCTGTAAAATTCTGTTCTTGATTGCGTATTTTGCTTGTATCACCCTGACTGGTTAGTTCTTGTTTTACTGCTAACCAGTTAGCTTTGTGCAATGTTGAACTGTAAATGTTCAATTTTCTTTTTACTGTTTTATTGTCTACTTTCGTGCCTCCAAGTATCTATTTGTTGTATCCATGCTTGCTTTCACAATAGTCATACTTTGGTGGATGGCCTGGATTGCTGCTAAAAAGGGTTACCACTTAATTAAAATGAAATAAAGTTGTCATATATCTAACTGTTTAAGGTTTTCTTATACAATACTCAGAAAAAGCTACACTGATACTCATCTGTATGTTGCATAATAGAGTAGTATAAATCAGCATGCAGTTGCCAGAACTGATTTTTTACAGTGACATTTAAATGACAAAAGAAATAGTATTTTTTGAGAAATATTACTTCTACTTTTATGCTAACAAAAATATGTAATCCTTTATGTTTTTAAACATACCATATCTGAATGTTTGTTATGAACCAGATGAAACAGACTGCTGGTGATACTCATCAGTATGTAACTGCACCTCTGGAATTGCTACTGGGTAAAAAGATTTCAACCCACTAAAAGAGCAGGCCAGCCGCTTTGAACTTCTGTCATGCTAACTGAAAAACAGGAAAAAAACAATAGTCCAAAACCGGCAGTTTATTATAAAACAAAGCTTTCGAGTCCGCAAACTCTTATTATAAAACAAAGCTTTTGAGTCCCCAAATTTCTCCTTGCATCCTCAAAACTCCCTGCCTGTCATTAGGTAGCTTCTTATTCCACAGTTGTTATATTTTTCTGTTCATCTTCATGTAATTTGGACACACAGCATTCATTGTTTCCTTTACAGCTCGAATATGCTAAAATTGTTTACACAACCTCAGACTTGTGCTCTTTACTACAAAGCTTTAAATAAACTCATCACATTTGTACTTGGGCATACAACTGTCAAACTTTACAGCTGATGTATGATTTCTTTTAAACTTATCAAATAAGAAAAACTGGAAGTAATTTATACACTTGTAAACTACAGATAATCTCATTGTTTTTGCACACTGACCTACAACAGAACTAACAGAATACTTTATTGTATGAAGATTTTTGTCATTCCCCAGTTTTTATCAGGGAAACTTAAAATACCTAGTTTTTATAAAACCAAATCTGATGATGTCCTTCTCATCCATTCTTCAACTGATGGGTTCAGATCCGAGATTCTGATCCGACTCTGCCACTTCTACAAGATCTTCAGATCCAAAACTCTTGAGTTCCTCCCTTTCTTCATAATGTCCTACCAGCCAAACATACCTCAGATCTCATTTGTCGCCATTCAAGTTCAGACATGGATACTGTCACTATTGAATTTTGTAGTAGTAGATAGCATTTTTTGTGAGTTACATTTAAGAAACTCATTATTATAATATCTACATTTTTGTACTACCTCCCTTTAAGGCAGTTTCCGATACTTTTTTAGCTGCCAGTTTCTCGGTACGTCTCAAGTACCATCATTGATACCCTTCCTCCCAGCTTAATTTTACTGTTTAAAGTACACTCTCACTACCATTATTGGTAGTTCTTTCTTTGTTTTTTTTTTCTTCTTTCTAGTTCTTAAAAAAAAAAAAAAAAAAAAAAAATTCTTCCCTTTTCTTAGTTTTTCTTCCGTAATAGTAATGGCCGACAAGCCAGCAGGTTTTAAGAAGTGCATTAACTGTGGGCATTAAATTTCCAATTCCATTGCCCACAGAAAATGTGTTTATTGTTAGGACCCATGCACTTGGACACGTATTGTTCCATCTGTTATGGATTCAACTCCAGAGCTGTTATGGACTATAGGAATAAGTTAGTACTCGGGGGGGGGGGGGTCTCCTTCCTTCCTTTTTTACTTCTTTGGCTGGGGCTCAAACTCCATCCTAAAAAAAAAAAAAAAAACAGACATGGGGAAACAACTAAAGAAAAGGAGTCTCACAAGCGGTCCCCGGACTGTTCTTCCTCCTCAGCTCCTTCACTGGAGCCTCCTGCAAAAATACACACACAGTAAAGCTAGGTCTTATTGGATATGAACTCCTTCACTCCTGCCAGATCTGGTTACTTCACTGCTCTCTTCACCATTCTTGGAGGGATCTCCCTGTAGGCGTTCCAGATCAACATCCTTCATATCATCTGTTAGGTCTTCCAGAAACTTATTCGAAGTTGATGTGGATAGGATGATGAGAACATTTCTCAGAGCTCAGTTCCAGATGGAGGTACTTGTCTCTGACTCCCAACTGGGTCCGAGAGCCAACCTTTGTCCACTTACCCCTTAGTATCTCCTTTTCCAATTCGACCTCTGTTTCAGAGTCCTTGAATCGGAGACCCCTGGCGGCATCCTCATCAGATCTAAAGACGGTTTGTTCTTTGAATCCTGTCAGTTCCCTGAGTCACATAGCCCCAAGCCTTTTGGAACCAGAGGAACATAGCTTGAAGCATTGGCATTTGGCCCAGGGGGTTGGGATCGACTCCAAAGATTTCATAGCCATCTTTTCCCCTCATGGCATTGGTGTTGGATGGCTTGGGTCCAACTCCTTCCTTGGGTGGCATGCTGGTGGGGTTGCAGGAGCAGACAGTTTGGGAAGTACCATCTCCTTTTGCTGTTTATTTCTGTTTCCTCTGGGCATTCTGCCTTTGTGGTTGTGAAGCGGGCCTTCTCTTTGTCTGGGGAAGAGACATCCTTGGCTCCCTTGCATCAGACAACTTTGCCTCCTCCAGATCTCTGCTCTTGCACTTCATCCATCCCTTTCACTGGGACAGCCAGCCTGATAAAGTCTCCCCTCAGTCCCTCAGGACATCTTCATCTCTTCTGGCACTTCCGTGGACCACCCCACAGTAGAAGTCCCTCAGAACAGAACGTATAAAGAAGACACCTAGATTCCCCTCTGGAATCTGTCATGGAGGACACAGATTTTGATGAAGGGGAAGGATCCCCCAGATCTCCACCTGATGACCTCTCCTTTGTAGACATCCTAGAGCTCCTGAAACAAAAAAGTGGAAGGTCCTCCGATACTCCCTTCCAGTTGGAAATGGTGTTCATGGAAGCTTTCAGATCTGGCTCGTCTATTTCTTGGGCAATTCCCTCTGTTGATGAGCTCCTAGGTCTTATGTCTTACCAGGCATAAAAGGAGCCAGATACACTAGAGCCAATTCCTAAAAGACCTGACAAGATTCTAGCCCTCCCTAAAGACTGAGCACATGGGAGCAGAGGAGTCCTGGTTGATGCCATGGATGTGGTGGCAGCCACTAAGAAAGAACTTGCAGAATAGATTTCTTCTGTTCATCCCCCTCACAAGGGATTCCATGGCCTTGGACAGATTTGGTAATGGTTCAGCAACATTTGCTTTCTGGTTGCTGAATTATCTGGCACATTTTACAGGATTACAGAGAGATTTCACCAATCCCAAATCTCTTTCTGAGCCCATGTCCGCCAAGGATCAGAATAGAATCTCCTCGCAACTGGCCACCCTCCAGTCTATTTCTAATGCATCACTAATTTGATCTTCCATGCAGCAGAAGGTACATCACTGGTGACGGGTTCAGGTGCAGTCATTAGGAGACATGCTTGGATTTGACTGTGATTTTGTAGAGCCTTTTAAGTCTTTGTTAATCAATGCTCCTGTGGCGTCTGTACTTCGGGCCAGCAATCAAGGAGACTTGATCCTCACCACTGACTTTGGTGAGGGACAGTCACTAAGAGCAAAGATGGATTCACGCAGTATTTTCAGATGCAGCTCCCTGCACCAAGCACAGTTTCCCATAAGAACACATAGAGAGCACACTCCAGACCTGAAACTGGACTGTTCTCTCTGCAGACCCCCACAAAATTCCACACTGACCACTTTGAAGCTCTGAGTTCCTGTTCCTAGTAGCAGACTCATTCACTTGGATATCTGAGTTTCCCATACACACCTAGGAAAAGTTGGCACAGATTTACTAGTCATGTACCTTTCTGCCCAGACACTGATGTAATCACACAGCCACCAGTCAGCTACCCTAAGGCTCTTACAAAGGATACCTAGTTATACTGTGTAAAATTAATACTAATACAAATGGCAGGGTGTGACCAAAGCATCAATGCTTTTAGGAGTGGCCATAGTGTCACTAAAACAAGCATTAGTACTATCAAGATGTTAAAAAGTATTCTCTAAAGGGACCAGCACAATGAAATGTATTAACATATTTAATGATAAATAATAAAACAGAAGAATACTGAATACAAAGTTCGAATCACAGAGAGAGAAAAAATACAGCTGTGATAATTTCTTACAGGTGCAGAAAACAATACTAAACTATTCTCACTAAATGCCCCTGACTAGCTAAAGAAATCCTGTTCCCTGACTGCTTACTAAAGCAAGGCAAACTGATGTGTGCTGTGTGTTTTACCACAGCAAAAGCCAGATGATGTCTGCCTCTGCGTGAATGTGAGAGATGCATATCCTGTCAGAAATCTTTCCTGTCAAGTTCCAAAGAGTTACTGTGAGGGTTCTAAAGAAACCATATGCTGGTTAGAGAATATCACCTCTGGTCACCAGACTTTGGTACAATTCACATACAGAACTTTGCCAAGATTTCTGGCAGCATCTGAAAGCTGTAACACAGTTTCAGACTTTCCACCCTTCCAGGGTTCTCTGATAAATGTACACATTTGATTAGTTACAGCAGTACAACCTTTTATATATATATATATATATATATATATATATATGTGTGTGTGTGTATGTATATATATATATATATATATATATATATATATATGTATATTCACTTGATTGAAAACTCACTTCACTGAAAATGAAATTACTAGGATCACTTCACTGAAAGTTCACTTAACTGAAAACTCACTTGACAAACTTATTTAGTTGAAAGTTATATATGGCCTTTTCCCCACTGTAGTGCGATCCTAGAGTTAGTATATATAGTAAGGGGGGGTGGCGCAGACCCCCCCCCACATTGGGGGGTGTGGGGGGCTATATTAACTATATGTTGTCTTTTGGAAACTGTTCTTTATTTGACTTGTAAGTATCACTCTGTATAGTGTACAATGTTTAAAATTTACCTCCCTTACTATATATACTAACTCCAGGATTGCACTACAGTGGGGAAAAGGCCATATATAACTTTCAACGAAATGAGTTTCATTCAAGTGAGTTTTCAGTGAAGTGAACTTTCAGTGCAGTGATCCTAGTAATTTCATTTTCAGTGAAGTGAGTTTTCAGTCAAGTGAATGGAGTCCATATACAAACACATACATTCTTTCTGTCCAGCAGGGCCTACTGTTGATACATTTTTAATACATTTTTAATTCAGGTAACTTTACAAATATATTTAACTCAAACATCTGTACAAATCAGTGTGATAGTCAAATAACATAAAATTGTTTACAAAACTCCAGCTAGCTATGCTGGCATAATTACACATGTACTGCCCTACTCTCCCTGGCACAGATGACACTACCTCATAACATCACAGCTCCCTTTGATGGATCTTCCTTATTTGACCCCAAGGTAAAGAACACACTCCACATATGTGTGGAAGAGGGAAAGAATCCTGTCTGATGTGGGCGTATGTTTTTTTTTTTAACTCCTTAAAGACCTTTCTCAAGGAGTCAATGAGGAGGTAGAAATGTGGTTTCACAAATCCCAGGGTCCTTTTCAAGATTCACATGGAGATAATTCTCCCAGAGGCAGAGGGGGCACTGAAATGGAAGACACTGTCCTCGTGGCAGAGGTGGCCTGCAGAACCAGGCTTCCGAGATTCCTCGTCAAGTAAGCCCTGCAAGTGCTTCTGAAGGGAGGCCTGTCTGTTTCCCTCTGGAGGCAGTCTGTGGATGCTTGTCTCTGCACCAGAGAGCCTGGCTGTCTATAAGAAAAGATTCCTATGTGCAGAGAATCATATCCAGAGGCTATATTATACCATTTTCCCTGCCTCACCCCAAAAAAAAAAAAAAATTCCCTGATGCTCCACCCAATCACAGAGAAGCAGCAGCAATAGAAATAAAAAAGGTGCTAGAAAAAGAGTCACTCAGGATGTCCCCCCAGAGGAGAGAGGATCTAGAACCTATTCAGGATTCTTCTTGGTGCCAAAAAAAGACCAGGGGACTAGAGACCAATTTTGGATCTCGGCAAACTAAATCCGTTCGTACGATATTCAAGGTTTCATGTAAAGACAATTGGATGTGCTGACTAGATTTTCAGGATGCATATTATCACATGAACAGGATACTTGAACTTCCGGCTGGGAGCCAGTCATTACCAGTTCAGATCACTGCCCTTTGGTCTCACCACAGCCTCCAAGGTGTTCACCAAATGCATGGCAGTTGTAGCAGCTCACTTGGAACTAATGGGATTTAGTGTTTCCATACATAGACGACTGAATCCTAACTGCCCCAAGCCAAGCATCTGCGTCTTAAGGCAAGGGATTGCTGGCTCCAGTTGTGTATCTGTCATGGTCAGTTACAACAAATCACAACTCACGCTGATGCAGAATCTGAAGTTCATAGGTGCTCATCTGGACACAGGCAGTCATATAGCCTCTCTTCCTTCTACTCAAATTCAGACACTGAGATCCCAGGTCAGGAACCTGATACTAAATACTTCTCTTCCAGCATGACTAATTTTACAAGCCTTGGGATCCATGGCAGCTGCTGTCACCCTCAATCTTTTCATTAGGTTTCACATGCGGATACTTCAGTGGATACTGTCAATTCAGTGGTCCATTCTTCTGCATCCTTTAACCACTCCAGTCATCATCCCACAGGCATGCAAAAGGTATCTTCTTTGGTGGATTCATTCGAGCAAACTCTCAGAAAGTCACCTATTTGTTCTCTCCTTGCCTACAGCCACTGTGACCACGGGCACCTCCCAACTAGGGTTGGGAGGGCATTTCTTGTGAAGGGACAGTCCAAGGTACATGGTCCCCAAGATATAAATAACCACAAAAAAGACCAAAATGGATGCAGCAAGTAAAACCACAAAGTAAAAACCACTGTGTAGGCAGAATGAGGGTCACCAGTAACACAAACCACCTTCTTTAGCGAAAAACTACTTTGTCGCTTTCGCCTCGGAGATCTTTTCAGAATAAAATTCATCACATGAAAACCACATTATATACATACAGAGAGAGTCAGCACTTTTAAATGCAAACTTTCCATTTAAAGAAACATACACTTGATCGAAAACCTTTTACATACTTTCACATGCTGTCCTTTAAAAAAACGCTTAATGTTAATTGTCTCATTCATACATCAATTAACACTTCTTAATTAATTTAGAAGTGTTAATTGACTCTCTATGTATATAATGTGGTTTTCATGTGATGAATTTTATTCTGAAGAAGTCTCTTCGAGATGAAAGCGACAATAAAATAGTTTTTCGCTAAAGATGATGTTTTTTGCTACTGGTGACCCTCATTCTGCCTACACAGTGGTTTTTACTTTATGGTCCCCAAGAGGCCAATTCACATAGTAGTCTTCTAGGAGTGAGAGCATTTCACCTAGCGTTGCAGGCATTTTAAGACTTTCTCCTGTCTGGGACAGTTGCCATTCAGACGGACAGTATGTCAGTAGTCTAATACACAAACCGGGAGGAGCCAGGTGTAATCCACTTTGTTGAGAAGCAGTGAGAGAGTGGCAGTGGGTGATCTCATCTGGTTGCTTTCTAATAGCAATGCACATTCCAGGGAAATCAAATGTAATTGCAGATAAACTAAGCAGGTCCATTCTGATGCCTCACGAATGGTCTCTCAATGTCAAAGGTAGCGGAGAGAATTTTCCTTCATTGGGGCCAGCCATGCTTTGACCTATTTGCATATTCCCTCAACAAGAAGTGCAGCAGGTTCTTTGCTCTGATCCCTCCATTGGGGGAGTCACCGGAAGATGCTGTAGTCCACAATTGGCCCTCCGGTCTCCTTTATGCTTGTCCACCTTTACCTCTCATCCCCAAATTTCTACACAGAGCTTTCTGGTTGAAGAACACAGTTATCCTTATTGCCATCTTTTGGCCTTGTCAGGTCTGGTTCCCCTTTCTCTGTCCTCACCTACATCCACACTGGATACTGGATCCAACTCCAGACTTACTGTGTCACCCAGCAGGGATGACTCCTCTGAACTTGCAGAGCTCAAACTAACCTCATAGTTTCGCCTATTCCATTGATTGCTAGACAACCCAGGCTGTCCTCCCAGCCCGTCATATCTTCTCTTCTCAAACAGCTTCTACTAGAAAGATTTACAAAAGCAAATGGAAGAGAGATTTGCTTTCTGGGCCCTTAGCAAGGACCTGGATCCCTTTTCAGCACCTGTGCCATCTGTCCTTCAATTTTTGGATTCAATTTTCAGTGAAGGTGCTAGTTTTTCAGCTGTTAAAGCTCAGTTGGCTACCATTTCCAGTTTTCTTCTGGGTGAAAATGTCTCCACCTTAGCTTCTTCAAAACTATGCAAGGCCTATTTGAATAGAGCCTTTTTACTTGGATCCCTGTTAAACAATCCTATTCCTTGGGATTTAACTCTTATGCTTCAGGTATTAACCCAGACTCCCTTTGAACCATCAGCCAGAGCCGGTCTAAAACTTTTGTCTGGGAAACTATTTTTCTGAAAGCTAGCATATCTGCTAGACAAGTATCTGAACTCCATGTTCTATCTTTTAAACCTCCTTACCTGTTTCTTCACAAAGACAGGGTGTCTTTGCTGACCAGTCCATATTTGTGCCTAAAATAGCTTGTGAGTCTATCATAAACCAGGTTGTTAATCCTCCAGATGTTCATCGTGCATACAGCTGCAGTCATAACAGATGGGTTCTCCTGCCGTCAGGCGGGTCCTCGGTCGGCTGAATTCCAAAGTCTAGGTCCGGCATCGGTTGTCGTCGCTTCTTCCCTGATGTCAGTGCGACAGGGGTATAAAGGAACCAGCCGATGCCATTTTCTTCAGTCTTTCTTGCCGCGCGGTGCCCGAAGCAGAAGCAGTTCGCAAGTGCCGGTCGGCCAGCTCCTGAAATTACGAAATTTGGAAACTGAAGTCTTCTTAAAAGCTAAGTACCGCGTTGGGGAAACTTTTCTTGCCTCAGACCGATGTCAGACAAAGTTAATAATTGTATTTCTTGTGGGAAGCAAATACCGCATAAGGATTTCCATTCCCTCCGTATACCTTGTTTAGGCCCAGACCACAACGTCTCGGTCTGTCGCTTTTGTGCTACATTCAACAAACGCACTATTAAGCGTCGGGCGGAGTTCGCCCAGCATTATTTTGGGAAAGCATTTAAGTATACTATGTCGTCGGATACTCCGACTCCGGTTTTGTCTAAAAAACGCAAAGACAAGGACGACACACGAGGTCCGCGGCCTCTACCAACACCACGCCAAAGCCGACTACACGTGGTCTGATTCTCAGTGAGGCGCCTATGCAGCCCCTGATTACTGACAACACTTGTTTGACGGTGTCTCCTGTGCCCGAGGTCGCAGGCTCCTTGGCCCACACCCCGACTACAGATACCGAAGCCACTCTTGGCGTTGAAACTCAGAATGTGGACAGGTCCACCTCCACTCAAGGTGTCTTCAGACCTTCCTCTTCTTTCTCCATCAAGGCTTTCACAAAGTCTAAAGCATCCTTGCACCCTAAGAGACCATCTACACAGGGCCCATCTACAGGCCCCATGCTTAAGAAACAGATGCTTAAAATGGCTGAGGATTTAATTACTCTAATCAGAGGTTCTCAGCCCCCACGGGACAAAAGGCCCAGAGTGGAGGAAGATTCCCCCTCCTCTGACCAGGGCTCCATTATTTCAGAGCACTCTGATGATGAGGAACATTCTTTCTCCCCTTTTGAAGACTCTGATGCGGAGGAGTCCATCCCTTCTGTATCCCCCCCTGAGGATTACTCATTTGGGGAAACTTTGCATACTTTAAGGGAACACTTCCACTGGGAAGGCCAGGATTATTCAGATTCCAAGAAAAGGCTCAGGGAATTTCTCTTGTTACCTCTGCATAGGCCTCTGGCTATACCTCCTGTCTTGGACATCCTAGATGATGTTTACTCGGAGGCCTGCCTTAACCCGGGCTCTCTACCCCCAGCACCAGTTAAGCCTGACAGGTACTACAGGGTTCCTGACTCACACCAATTCCTTTACAAAAGCCATGCTGCTGACCCAGAAACCATCTCACAGGGCCCCAAGGGAGTTAAGGCCTCCATTGCCAAAAATCCATTGCCCTCCGAGAGAGATTCCAGATCCTTAGAAAGGTGGGGAAAAAAGGTATATACCTCGGCTACCTTATCCATGAGGGCCTTAAACTGTCAGTTTCATATGCTAAAATACCAACAGTTTTTGTTATCACAATTGAAAAGTAAAATGTCACAACCTGAACAACCAGACTTGAAGGAGTTGCAGGATTTGATGCATAGTGCAGAACAAGTGGGTAAGCATACCTTACAATGTGGTTTTGATGCTCTAGAGGCGTCATGTAGAGCTGCTGTTACAGGATCAGTCATACGTAGGCATGCCTGGCTCAAGAAACAAGCCTTGCCTGATCATGTCAAAGCTAAATTACTAGACGCCCCACTTCAAAAGGATGTACTATTTGGTGCTAATGCTGAGGAGGTATTAAGGAAAATGGAGGAAAAGGCTAAATCAATGCAAACAGTGAAAGAATTTCTACAGGTTCAACCCCCACGTTTTAGTAGAAATAGGCCTTCCAAAAACTGGTCCTTTCCTGCCACAGACAGACCCCAAAGAGGCAGATACAGGCACCCGAGGGGCAGAGGACAATCCCAAGGATCGTATAGAGGCAGACAATGGCAAGCCTCTACACAAAGAGGTGGTGAGGACAACTCGCAATCTTTCAGAAAGCAAACCCAATGACTTTCCCCTTTGCATACCAACCAGGTTTCAAACGGCAGCCCCCTTAGGAGGAAAGCTGGCATTATTTTTAAAAAATTGGCATGTTGTCACAAAGGACAAATGGATCCTGGACATTATAAACGGAGGCTACAAATTTCATTTTCACACCCTTCCAAAAATGAGAGGCATGCCAAACCTGCCACACAATCAAAGGGCAGTGGCACAAAAACAAATTGCAGATCTCATAAACATGAAAGCTATTCAAGAGGTACCTACGCACGAACAAGGTCAAGGTTTTTATTCCAGGCTATTTCTGTTGCCAAGGAAGGGAAAAGATTGGAGACCTATTTTGGATCTTTCGATCCTAAACACATTTTTACTCGTACCAAAATTCAAGATGCTCACTCTACAGCAACTTCTTCCCATGCTGGGCAAGGAGTCTTGGCTGGTAACATTGGACCTCAAGGAGGCATACCTGCATGTCCCAATCAGACAAAATTGCAGAAGGTACCTCAGATTTCTTGCAGGTTCAACCCATTATCAATTCTCTGCATTGCCCTATGGCTTATCTACTGCACCCAGAGTATTCACAAAATGCCTGGCATCAGTAATTGCCTACTGCAGACTTCAAGGGATACAAATATACCCCTATTTGGATGACTGCCTGATCCAAGCGGACAGCAAGCACATTCTTCTGAAACATCTGGCTTATGTAATAATGTTATTGAAATATCTGGGATACACAGTCAACAAAAAGAAATCAAGGCTAATACCGTCTCGGAAGATAATTTTCCTGGGTGCCAATTTGGACATAAACACCCAGATCGCCTACCTCACGCCAGAGAAGCAGGGGCAACTAATACAATACTTCAAAACACTAGCAAATTGCACCAGGCTGACTGCAAGGAAAATCCTGCAGGCTCTGGGATTCATGGCATCTTGCATCTTACTAATCCCATGTGCAAAGCTGCACATGAGGAAACTACAGTGGTACCTGAAAAACATATGGTCTCAACACAGCCACAGTTTGGAAACAGTAATACCACTAATTCCATGTCTGCAAAAGGAATTTCTGTGGTGGGCTCAAGCATGTCAAACAAACACAGGTCTTCCATTCAGCAAGCCTCAAGCAAATCAAGTCATCACAACAGACGCCTCGGACTACACCTGGGGGGCGCACATGACAGATCGGTGCATTCAGGGCAAATGGTCCCAAAAAGAAAAGCACCTTCACATCAATCAAACAGAAATGCTAGCAGTAATAAATGCTATTATAGCTTTCAAGGACCTTCTACAACCAGGTCAATTATTGATAAGAACGGACAACACCACAGTTATGTGGTACATAAACAAACAGGGAGGAACACATTCTTACCCCCTATGCAGACTGGCCATGTCACTTTGGAACATGGTTATGGACTTACGAATGGAACTACAAGCACAGTACTTGCCAGGCAAGGAAAACACGCTGGCAGACAACCTAAGCAGGAATATGACAGATTCACACGAATGGAAATTGCATCCAAAAGTTTTTACAGAAATAATCCAAGAATGGGGAAGGCCAGACATAGATCTCTTTGCCTCCCACAAGAATCATCAATTGACAAAATTCTGCTCAAGGGTCTTCCATTCAAAGGCCTGGAGAGTGGACGCTCTTTCTTTCAGTTGGACATCAATGACAGTTTATGCCTTCCCTCCTCTTCCTCTGCTGCCCAAAGTTCTATTAAAGACCAAAGCAGACATACCAAAGATGATTCTCATTGCTCCGGACTGGCCAAGGCAACACTGGTACCCACTCCTGAGGAGCCTGACGCATTCCCCTCAATGGACCCTACCTCTAATGCCTCTTCTTCAGACTCAGCACAGTTTCAAAACTCTTCACAGCCAGCTAAAAACACTCAATCTAGCCGCATGGAAGATTCCTTAGCATATCAACAGGCCCTACTCTCCAAGGAGGTGCAGGATGTCATTTTGGAGGCCAGAAGGCCATCAACTAGAAAAGCTTACTCCGCAAAATGGAAACGTTTTTGTGTCTGGAATGAGAAAAAGGGACAGGATCCTGGAAAACTGAATTTACCTCAAATACTACAATATTTGGCTGAACTGCTAAGCAGTGGACTTTCTTTCTCCTCCATCAAAAAACATGCCTCAGCCATTTCTGCAGAATACAGCACTGATCCACCTTTATTCTCTCACCCTCTCTTAAGACAGTTCCTCAGAAGGGCTAAGAATTTAAGGCCTCCAAGGAAACAACCGATACCTGCTTGGGATCTTAATTTAATTCTGGAAAAATTGACCTTGCCTCCTTTTGAACCAGCTTGCCTCATCAGATTTGCAATATTTGTCCTGGAAAACAGCTTTTCTTCTGGCTATCACCTCAGCTGGTAGAGTTTCAGAACTACAGGCTCTCATGGCTGTCCAGCCTTTTATCATCTTCCATCAGGACAGAGTTTCCTTACGAACCAACCTGACCTTAATGCCTAAAGTGGTATCCAGGGTAGCTTTAAATCAGGCCATACATTTACCTACTTTTTATCCTAATCCTCAAAAAAGAAAGGGGAGAGATTAGTACACTCCTTGGACATCCACAGACAGCTGCGTTATTATTTGGACAGAACAAAGACTTTCAGAAAATCAGAACAGCTCTTTGGGGCCTATGCGGTAGGAGCTCAAGGGAAGCCAATTTCCAAACAGACAATTTCAAAATGGATAGCCCACTGCATACGCTTTTGCTATTCCTTTCATGGCAAAACTCTTCCTACAGGCATTAGAACTCATTCCACCAGGGCCACAGCCACCTCTGCAGCCTTCCTTAGAGGAGTTCCTACCAAGGATATTTTGGAAGCAGCCACTTGGAGTTCTGTGCATACCTTCTCCAAGCACTACAACCTACCATTATATTCCAAATCTAGAGCAGGCTTTGCCACTGCAGTCTTGCAGGGCATTTTGGCTCCTCCTAGTTCCAACTAGTGCCTACCACCCCTTTCTTAGCTTTGGGATTCTACCCATCTGTTATGACTGCAGCTGTATGTACGATGAACATAATACAGTTTTGTACCTAACATAAATGTAGATGTTCAAGTGCTAATACAGCTGCAGTCCAGGTTTCCCTCCCTCCTCCTCCTCTTGGGACAGGCCTATAGGCTAACACATCCTCATACAACCTGATTGGGGTTTTCATTTATGATGTATTTGCTTGCAACTACTGGATTTTGATTATATAGCACTGCATTATCACACAAATTTATTATTGCCTTCCTTCTGGGGGCACCTGACATCTGGGGCAAGAAAAACTGAAGAAAATGGCGTCGGCTGGTTCCTTTATACCCCTGTCGCACTGACGTCAGGGTAGAAGCGACGACAACTGATGCCGGACCTAGACTTTGGAATTCGGCTGACCAAGGACCCGCCTGACGGCAGGAGAACCCATCTGTTATGACTGCAGCTGTATTAGCACTCGAACATCTACATTTATGGTAGATACAAAACTGTACATGTTATGTGATCCTATCTCGCCTACATTCTGTAGTGATGGGTCCGGAGCCAATCCTCGGCTCCGACTCGGCACGCTATACTATAGCACGAAGTCTCTTATTGGCTGAGCTATCCTACATCCCAGGATGCACCACCCTTGCTTCCCCAGATCTCGTTTGCCGCTTTACAGCAAAGACGTGGTCTCGGACTTGGCTGAGCTAAGTGTCTATTTCTTTAACAAATTTCTGTCAGAAATTTTTGATTAACATACCCAAAAGCTGTTTTAACAGCTATCGTCGTTGTGTGACTGAGTTTTGAGCAAGTTTTGTGGTAAATTGTCTTTTATTTGAGGGAAAGGATCCTGTTTTAGTTAGAGGGGCCTTGCCCTCGCGCGTGAGTTATACTTTTAGAGTGAATCTTGTTGAGTGTTGTAGTTGGACAAATAACCCTGTTTTCTATTAGAGGGTTCTTGTCCTTACTTACTCTTTCTTTGGCAGTTTTGAGAAAGTTTTTCCTTTTTGTTGTAGTGTTTGGGATTCAATATGTCAAAGAGCACAGACCATCTGGGTTCAAGAAGTTCTCTAAATGCAGCTACAAAATGTCCATAACGGACGATCATTCTCTATGTGTGTATTGTTTAGGCCCTATACACCTTCAGGAGTCATGCAGCGTTTGTCATGCTTTTTCCTCCCGAGTCCTCCAAGAGGGGAAAAACAAATTGATTTTAAAAGGGCTTATTAAACCAACCTTTGAAGAGGCTTTATCATCTTCCTCTTCACCTTCTAAGAAAAAGAAATCGTCGGCTCCAACCAGCCCGTCGGAACCGGCCACAAAGGAATCTCGGCAGGCTTTTCCATTGGCTCCATGGACTTCAGAGCTGAGGGCGGAACTGTCTGCCTCGATGCCTCCAGCCTAGACTCCTCTGACCTCGGAGCCGACGGCTAGAGATTCGAGAGGCGGGTCACCTTCATCGGCTCCACTGACTTCGGAGCCGATGAGAGTTGCCCGCTCAGACTCTTCCACTTCGGCTCCGAGGGAAATTGCTTTGGTTGTGGAGTCTCCCTCGGCACCTATTTTTATCGAGACGATTCGGAGCCGGTCCCCCAGTCCTTCGGAACCGGTGGAGAAGTCGACTTGAACTCGTTCGATCTCTTCTCCGTCTTCGAGAATGTCGGATTCGGACATAGGGTACTTCAAAGGCTGTTTCAGTCTCCAGTCTTCCAAAAGTTGGTTTCGGCTCCAGCGCCGATTGCCCACCCTGTTGTCTTGGTTCCTCCTCCAACAGCCTCGGCACCGTTGGAGTCGGTGCTGGTGGAGCCGGTGGAGGTTTTCGGGTCGGAGTTCGGTACACGGACCTCCTCGGTCAGCCCCGGGGGTGACGCTTCGGGACTGATGTTTTCGGTTCCGAGCCTCCCTCTCGGTGCGTCGGCTGCGGGAGTGCCGTCTACTGTTGTGGCCTCGGGGGTCGGACCTTCCCAGGACTCTGGGGGTCCGGCCTTCAGGGCCATGAGGAGTGCTTTGGCCAAATCTTCCTTGGCTACCTCCACCCTCTCTCCGGCACCTTCCCTTGGCACGGAGACTGGTTCCTTTGTTGTTCCCCTGTCTCAAGACAGCGGAGCCCTGGGGCCTGAGGTCGCCCCCATTGGGGGTTCCCCCCTTCCTGGAGGGCCTTCCGAGGCTTCTTCGGAGGAACCTCCCAGGAAGAGACAGTGCAAGAGGAAGCACGTTGACTCCCCGGACGAGTCTCTCACCTCAGACACCGACCTCGATGATGCGGAGGGGTCCCCCAAGTCGTCCTCGGATGATGTCTCCTTTGCTGACATCTTAGAAATCCTCAAGCAACGAGGCGACTGGCAGTCCAAACCCCCTTCTGCTGAGGAGTCGGTCTTCCTCAAGGCCTTCGGGGCTCAGCCCTCCGCCTCCTGGGTGTCTCCGCCCTTCGATGAGCTTCTAGATTTGATCTCTCGAAGGGCGTGGGAGCACCCGGATTCTGTGGAACCGGTGCCAGCTCGCCCCAATAAATTTCTTTCAGCCCCCTCCCCGAAAAGGAATTCCTCTCCAAAGGTGTGGCTGTAGATGCCCTGGTGGTGGCTTCTGCTAACCAACAAGATGTGGCAGAGGCGTCTACGTCCGTCCATCCTCCTAATAGAGTCCAGGAGCATGGATCGGTATGGGAAGCGCACCCTTACTTCAGCAGCCTTTACTTTAAGGTCTCTGAATTATCTGACACACTTCACCAGACTTCAGAGGGATCTGGTCAAGGCACTTTCAGATACCCTCTCTGGTAACCTACCTGAGCAGCTGGCCCAGACGGTTAGCTCTCAGCTGGCTACCTTATTATCGAACTCATCCATGACGCTCATTTCGTATGCAGCCGAGGGAGCGAGTAGAGCGGTGGGAACAGGTGTTGCTCTACGAAGACAAGCCTGGCTTCGCCTGTGTCACTTTGCGGAGGCCTTCAAGTCTTCCTTTGCCGATGCTCCCTTCGATGGGTCCTCTCTGTTTGGACCCAAGGTAAAGGACACCTTGACCCACTGTGAACAAGAGGGTAAGACCTTGACTGCTGTAGGAGCACTGTTTTCCACTCCATTCACGCCTTATCCCAAGGCTAGAAGAGGGGGGAAGATGTGGTTCTGTAAATCTCAAAAGGCTTACTCCTCACAGCAGGGTGATCCCCCTTCTAGAGGCAGAGGAGGGGGAAATTTTTTAGGAAGACTCCGTCCCAGAGGCGGCGGAGGCCCCCGCAACACTGGAGACCGCTAGTCCTTTCGTGGCTCTTCAACCTTCCAGCATCCCTGAAGGATTGCCCGACTGTGCAGCTCCGGAGCCAGTCGGGGGTCATTTTTCGAAGCACTTAAAGGCCTGGGAGAATATCACTCAGGACCGATGGGTGCTCCGAATCATTGCCGGAGGTTACACCATCCCTCTTTCTCAGCCCCCCCCCCACCATCCCAGAAAATCCCGGAACCACCACCTAGTCAATGGGATCTTGCAGCCATCGAAATCTCAAAGCTGCTTCAAAAAGGAGTCATCCAACCGGTCCCCAAAGGCCAGACCGGATTAGGGACTTACTCAAGATTCTTTTTAGTGCCAAAAAAGACTGGGGACTTGAGACCCATTTTGGATCTCAGCAAACTAAACTGATCTGTCAAGAAGTCCAAGTTCCGGATGGTCACCTTACAATCCATTCTCCCGCTGCTGGAGAAAGGTGTTTGGATGTGCTCCATAGATCTCAAGGACGCCTATCATCACATCCTGATAGATCAGGCATCCAGGAGACACTTGCGCTTCAGCCTGGGAGACGGTCATTTCTAGTTCCGTGCACTGCCCTTTGGTCTCACCACAGCCCCCAGGGTGTTCACCAAATGTTTGGCGGTGGTGACTGCTCACCTTAGAAGTCTAGGATTCCAGGTGTTTCCATACCTAGACGACTGGCTCCTAACTGCCACCTCCAGGTGTCTACTGTTACAAAACCTAGCAGCCACTATATCTCTAGGCAACTCCCTAGGAATCACCTTCAATTGGGCAAAGTCTGTGTTGCTGCCATCTCAGCGCATACGGTTTATCGGAGTAGAGATAGACTCAAAGCAAGTGCGGGTCTATCTTCCTACAGAGAGTATAGAAACATTACAGTCTCAAGTTCGAGCCTTGCTCCCCAAACGCCGAGTCCCAGCCAGGATGGTCCTACAACTGTTAGGTTCCATGTCGGCCACCATTCTCCTAGTTCCCTTGGCAAGGTTACATATGAGGATTCTCCAGTGGCTCCTGTCAGTCCAGTGGTCTTATCAGGATCTCCCTCTGTCACCTCATTCTGATCACAGAGACGTGCAAACAGGACCTTCGGTGGTGGCTTCTTTCCTCCAATCTGGATCAAGGGCGACCCTTTGTTCCACCACCTCCAGTGGCCACATTGACTACGGACGCCTCCCAGACAGGGTGGGGGGGACATTACCTGGGCAGGTCAGTCCAAGGCAAGTGGCACTCAGACGAGAGTCACCTCCACATCAACATACTGGAAATGAGGGCGGTGCTTCTATCACTGCAAGCACTACACAGTTACCTCCCCCAGGGCATGATTGCCATTCAGTCAGACAACATGTCAGTAGTCTGGTACCTGAACAAGCAGGGAGGGACCAGATCCTACCCCCTTTGCAGAGAGGCCATGAAGGTATGGGATTGGGTGATTGCTACCAAACGTTCACTGGTAGCAACACACATTCCAGGGAGATCCAATGTGATAGCTGACAGACTGAGCAGAACTGTTCTCTCCCCTCACGAGTGGTCTCTGAACGACAGAGTGGCAACTCAGATTTTCAGAAGATGGGGAACTCCTTGTTGCGACCTTTTCGCAACCCCCCTCAACACGAAATGCCAACAGTTCTTCTCTCTCACCCCAGTTCCGAGGGAGTTTTCCAAGGACGCCCTAGTCCAAGCTTGGCCAACTGGCCTGCTATACGCCTTTCCACTGGTTCCCCTTCTTCCCAAGGTGATCCAGAAGGCGATTCGCTTGGAGAGCAAGATGATTTTAGTTGCCCCATACTGGCCTCGTCAAGTCTGGTTTCCCTTTCTTCGGAAGTACGCGCTGGACGGTCCATGGTTCTTGGACCAAATTCCGGACCTCTTGACCCATCAGTCGGGACAGCATCATCAGTCCCTCCACTCGTTGAGTTAACAGCTTGGTTCCTCTTCCAACCTTAGTCAGGAACCAGGTTTTGGATCCGGAAGTCATACATATCTTGTCTTCGGCCCACAAGACATCTACTAAGAAAATGTGTAATAGCAAATGGAAGAGATTTGCTATTTGGGCCCAACTCTGGGGATTAGATCCCATAACTGTCCCGGTGTCAGAAGTTTTGAAGTTCTTAGCTTCTCTGTTCAATCAAGGCTCTTCGGTCTCTACCATTAAGGTTCAATTGGCAGCTATTTCCAATTTTCATGAGTGTGTAGAACCACCTTTGATGAGCAACAAGTTATGTAAAGCCTTCATGAAAGGTGCACGGCTGCTTCGGCCTCCGATATCTCATCCCGCTCCACCGTGGGACCTTAATGTTGTGTTAGGTGCTTTGACTTCTTCCCCCTTCGAACCGGCAGCAACTTGCGACTTGAAATTTCTTTCTTGGAAGACTGCTTTCTTAGTTGCAATTACATCAGCCAGAAGAGTTTCAGAACTTCAAGCCTTATGTGTCAAACCACCATACCTGGTTTTTCACAAGGATAGAGTATCCCTCAGACCGAATCCATCCTTTGTTCCTAAAGTTTGTTCTAGTTTTTGTCTGCAACAGTCATTGGAACTTCCAGTTTTCTTCCCAAAGTACTCGGACAGAGCGGAATACATCTTTCACACCTTAGATGTTCATAGACAATTGCGCTTCTATTTGGATAGGACGCACCAAACACGGAAAACAGATCAGTTGTTTGTGTCCTTTTCGGACAATAAATTGGGCAAAGCCGTCACCAAAGTCACTATTGCCAAGTGGATCAGAGACTGTATCAGTCATACTTATTTCATTTCTAATAAAGAGCTTGCAACGTCTGTGAAAGCTCATTCTACCAGGGCTCTGGCTACTTCGGCAGCTTTTCATTCTAAGCTTGCCATTAGTGACATTTGTGCTGCGGCTACGTGGTCTTCTCCTCACACCTTCATTTCTCATTACAAATTGGACGTGGCATCTCGGGGGCAAGCTTCCTTCGGTTCCACAGTTCTCAGGAGTGTTTTTCCAGTGAGCCACCCAGGAATCAGGTGCTAGGGACGCTGTCCCATCAGTACAGAATGTAGGCGAGATAGGATCACATAACATCTTTTAGTTATGTACTTACCATAACTTTAGATGTTTGGGATCCATCTCGCCTACATTCCTAATAACCCACCCTCCTTCCCCCTGCCTTGGAGATCAGAAGAGACCGGTCGGTCCGAGTTCAGCCGTTTCATCTTGAATCACCTGGCAATGTTATATCAACAGTCTATGTATGTGTGCATGTGTGCGGACAAACAAGATCTGGGGAAGCAGGGGTGGTGCATCCTGGGATGTAGGATAGCTCAGCCAATAAGAGACTTCGTTCTATAGTATAGCGTGCCGAGTCGGAGCCGAGGATCGGCTCCGAACCCATCAGTACAGAATGTAGGCAAGATGGATCCCAAACATCTAAAGTTATGGTAAGTACATAACTAAAAGTTTTTCTTTCCAGATTTTTCAAATAAGGGGAGTATGTGCTCCATCTATTGTATGTCCATAGATAACTTAGTTTCTATCTCCATAGAACCAAAGACTTCAAGAAACCGACCGTTTGTTTGTTTCCTTCTCTTAATAGATCAGGCAAACCAATTTCCAAAGTTACATTGGCCAAATGGCTAACTGAATGCATCTCTTTTGTCTGTGGTAAAAAGGTATATCTTTGCCTGTGCCTTTTAGAGCTCACTCCACAAAGTCTACGGCAGTCTTTTCAGTGTTTTGGTCATGGGCTTCCTTAGATAACATTTGTGCAGCTGCTTCTTGGACTAATTCTCACACTTTTATTGTTCATTACAAAGGAACAGAATGGCCTTTGTCTCTGCAGTACTCCACAGTGTCCTTCAGTGAGGGCCACCCGAGGTTTCAGTAGCTGGGGGAGACTGTCCCATCAGTTGAGGAATGAATGAAAAGGACGTCAGATAAAAAAAATTATGTACTAACCATAACGTTCCATCTGTGTTGACCATTTTCATTCTTCAACTTCCCACCACCTGCCCCCATCCTTTGCTTTCAAAATGATCTAAGAGTTTTTACAGGAATCTCTCTCCCTTGTTTGAGCTCAAGCTTCATTTTTCACTTTTGTTTTTAAGTTCCTTAACAAGTTGTCCCTTTATAGGGGCAGCAAAATCAAACTGAGGTTTGTTAGGTTGGTGGGGCATTATGGGTAAAGGGATGTGCTCAAGAGTTTTGAATCCAAAAATCTGGTGGAAGCGGCCAAGTCTGATCCCAACCCATCAGCTGAAGGATGAAAATGGACAACACAGGTAGAACATTATAGTGAGAACATAACTTTCTTGTATAATCAGTCAATGTTTATACTATTTTTTCAGTTTTGTTAACAAGGATGTTACTAGCACATCTTTAGCTTGTTTTTGGAGGAGTTCCCAAGGTGAAATTTTACTGATTGGAGTAAGTGTAGTCAGGATTTCTGGTAAGTTCCCTTGCTGTTGATCAGAGGTGTTTTCACTTAATTACAGAAACAGTGAAGAAAATGGAGTTTGCAAAACTAATACCAAATACAAGAGGGGGAGAGTCCTGGAGAAGGCGATGAACAGCCTAAGGTGGAATTACAAGGAGATGTGGATGATTTGGCTAACACAGATAGTAAAGTTGTGGATGGATGTGCCTTATTTAAAATGAAAAATGCTGAAATTGTGGAAACAGAGTGGGTTATTTAGTACCAGAAGGTCCCAGGTGAAAAGACTAAAAAAAAAAAAAAAAAAAAAACAGCCGTTCTCCTCTTATAGTTGAGCAGGAAGAGAAGGAATATTTATATTTATTCACAGGAATGATCTTGTCAGTTCTGAAGACTCTTCACAAACCTCTAGATCATCTCCTTTGAATGAAATGTAATGAGTAATGAGACTGCAGAAATATGATTGAATCTTTAAAATGACCTAAACACAAGTACCCTTGTGATAAGAGATGATGTTAAGAAAAGCTGAAACTTCCAGATTTTATGGGCAGAATTACTCCTGGTTTTAGGATTAATGAAGATTGTGGCAGCATAATGCTGTTCAGCCAGACCATCAGGCACCTACTAATAGATCTAAGCTACTGCATGACAGTGGCAAAAAACAAATACCAAGACTTGTCTACCAAGTTTGCCATTACCTTTATCTTCGTATAAACAATTTCCTGTTGATTCACTTCCTTCTCAGAGGAAATGGAGGTTGTTTGGACTGGTTTGGCAAAAGAAAGTGTATGCTTGCAGTGCTGTAATATTTGAACTTTCAGAGCTATCATTTTACATGACACACGCATTCTTGTGTCAGACAAAATTCTGACACACATTTAAACTGCCTTAACAAAAGGCCAGATTCAAAAGAGAAAAGTGATATATAGGGAATTATGGTTGGGTCTTTGATCATAGCCGACTTGTGTTCTCGACATGGATGTTGTGAAATCCGCCTTGAAAGTGGAGGGGGATAGTGAACTTAATTCCAAGATGAATCTTGACATCCATGTCAAAAACATGCAAGTTATTAATAATTGTAGATAATTCTTTTTAAGGTATGAGGCTTTATGTGCTCCAAGGACAGTTACAGGAAAAAGTGAGGAGAGCGAAGTATTTTACAGCTTTGAAAATCGTAGTATACTTAGAGACAGCAGTTAGAAGCAAATTGCCCATATGATGAATGAATGGGTTTAAAAGTTTTGCAATATTTTACTGTACCACACTTTTTGTCTGTGTGAGAGAGAGAGAGACAAAATGTATAATGGCTGTGCAAGCACTTTGGATGCTGATGTTCTTAGTATTTCACTGATGCAGTCATTACACTTGGGTTATCTGCCTGCTGGTAGCCCTCAGTCATCCCGAATACCAGAGTCTTGGGATTTCTGTGTCGGATGCTGTTGCCTCTTCCATGATGTCAGGTCGTCAGGGGTATAAAACATGCAGCCGATGCCTTTACAGCAGCTTTTCTTGCCGTGTGGGAGCCCGAAGCAGAAGCAGTTCTCAAGTGTCGGACGGCCGCTACCTGAAATTTTCGTTTTTCGAGTTTCAAACCTGAAGTCTTCTAAAGCCAAGTATCCCATTGGGGATCCTTTTTTCTTCCTCTAACCGATGTCAGAAAAAGTTAACAATTGTCTTACCTGTGGAAAGCAAATACCTCACAGAGACTTTCATTCTTACTGCGTCATCTGTTTAGGCCCAGACCACGATGTTCCTCGCTATAGGTTTTGTGCTTTGTTTAATGCCCAAACTATTCGTCATTGGGCTATCTTTGTCGCTAAATTCTTTTGCTGTCGTTCTCCGTTTTCAGAAATAGCTTCCATAAGCCATCCGACTGCCGATCTTCCGAAAAAATGTAAGAATAAAGACAGAGACAGACTGCATAGGTCCAAAACTGCCAACAACACTTCTGTTAAGCTAGTCGCCAGTTCACTGGTACTCAGTGAGGCGCTTTCGCAGCCCCTGATACCTGCTTGTACAGATTCGCAGGCCTCTGCTGAGACCCATTCAGAGTCCGGTATGCTTCGAGATGCTTCTTCGATTATCGAACCTGCGGGTGTCCCTACCTTGGATGGGTCTGGAGCCGCTGTGTAGGCACCGGCGTCTGAGTGTGTATTCCGACCTTCCGATGTTCACATTAAACCATCAGCTTCGTTTTTGACTAAAAATACTGAGTTTCTCAGGCCCAGAGTTTGCACTACGCCTAGAAAACCAATGACCAAAGTGCATGCTCAAGCTCCCTTGCTACAGAAACAAATGCTTAGAATGGCTGAAGACCTTACAACTTTAATTAGGGGAAGCCAGCCTTCCCCCTCTAAAAGACCAGTAATTGATTTTCCTTCTGATTCTTCAGACCATGAGTCCGATTACTCTGATTACCAGGACATACCCTTATCTACGTATGAGGATTCAGATGCAGAGGATTCCATATCCTCTGCCTCCCCTCCAGAGGACTTTTCTTTTGGTGAAACTGCATACTTTAAGAGAGCATTTCCACTGGGAATGCCAAGACTACCCTCAGTCCAAAAAGAGATGCAGAGAATTTTTAGACTTGCATTAGCATAGGCCTCCAGCTAATACCCCCTGTCCTAGACATTGTAGATGATGTCTTCTTGGAATCCAGTCTTACTCCTGATGCTTTACCTCCAGCTCCTAGAAAGTCTGACAGGTACTACAGAGTACCTGACTCTCACAAATTCTCTTTAAGAATCCCACTGCAGATCCAGAGTCCATTTCCCAGGGACCTAAAGGCATTAAGGCTACTACAGCCAAAAACCCTATCCTTTTGGGCAGGGATTCTAGAGCTTACCGATGAGGTAAGAAGGTGTATACCTCTGCAACTCTTGCCATTAGGGCTTTGAATTGCCATTTTCACATGTTGAAGTACCAGCAGCATATTATGGAACTTGTTAAACAAAAAAATGTTGTTGCCTCCAGATTGTACAGAAAATAGATTTACAGCAGTTAATGCATTCTGCAAACCAAGTCAGTAAACATGCTTTGCAGCGTGGTTTTGATGCCTTAGAAGCATCTTGCAGGGCTGCTGTCACTGGGTCTGTACTGAAAAGACATGCTCGGCTGAAGGAGCAAATCTTGCCAGACCATGTCGAAGCAAAATTACTAGATGCTCCATTAAACCAGGAAAGGTTGTTTGGCACAAAAGCAGAAGTTGTTCTTAAAAAGATGGAGGAAAAAGCTAAATCTATGCAAACTGCTAAAGATTTCTTGCAGGTGCAGCCACCTACATTCAGTAGGCATTGGCCATCTAAAAACTTGTCCTTTCCAGTCCCTCCCAGGCATTCTTAGTCCAAACCCAGGGTTAACAGGCCACCAGGACTACAGTTTCAGGGTATGCATAGATCTAGATAATGGAGTGCTCCCCCCTTTAAAACAGGGAGTGGTAAGCCACCCCCCTTAGGGAAAAAGTTAACAATGACTTGTCTATCTTCCTTCCCAACAAAGCCCAAGTACTTGCACCCCTAGGAGGAAAACTCACCCTGCATGCACAAAACCGGATGTCCATTACCCAGGACTGATGGGTCCTAAACATTGTATCCCAGGAATACAGATTCTACTTCCACTCACTACCAACCCCAAGCGGGTTGCCAGACCTTCCTCCAAACCAGTGGGCAGAGGCTCAAAAGCAAGTACTTCCTCTTCTCAGTATCAGGACTATTCAGCCAGTGCCAATAGAGCAAAGGGGACAGGGTTTCTACTCCAGACTATTCTTGGTGCCCAGAAAAGAGGGCTCTTGGCGCCCTGTCCTAGATCTGTCAATTCTCAGCACCTTCCTGATGGTCCCCAAATTCAAAATGTGGACTGTGCAACAGCTTCTTCCTTTGCTAGCCAAGGATGCTTGGCTAGTCACCCTAGACTTAAAAGAAGCTTATCTGCACATCCCCATAAGGGAATCTTGCAGGAAGTGTCTACGTTTCAGGGCAGGCTCTATGCACTGTCAGTTCCCTGCACTTTCCTTTGTCTTATCTACTGTGCCCAGGGTATTCACAAAATGCCTAGCTCCAGCCATTGCATACTGCAGGCAGAGAAATATTCAAATTTACCCATACTTGGACAATTGTCTAATTCAGGCAGACAGTCAGGAATTGCTACTTCGGCACCTGGCATTTTTAAAGAGACTTCTAACTTCTCTGGGGTACACCATCAGTGAAAAGAAATCACAACTGGTGCCCAACCAAAAGATTGTATTCCTGGGAGCAAGCTTGAACACAACATCCCAGATGGCATTCCTCACTCTAGAAAAACAGGCTTCGTTGACAAACTACTTCAAACTAATGGCCACCAAAACCCAGCTATCTGCAAGCCCTGGGGTTTATGGCCTCATGCATTCTACTAATTCCGTATGCAAGACTGCATATGAGGAAACTTCCGTGGTGCTTAAAAGTCACTGGTGTCAACATTCTCAGGACCTGGAAACACTGACTCCTATCATTCCTTGTCTAAGGGCAGAGTTCCTTTGGTGGGCAGAGGCATGCAACTACAACAAGGAACTTCCTTTCACTCAACCACTCGCCACCCAAACCCTGATGACAAACTCATCAGATTATGCATGGGGGGGCTCACATGGCAGGCAGATGCATTCAAGGCAAATGGAGCCCAGAAGAAATTCCCCTGTATATCAATCAAAAAGAAATGTTAGCTGTAAAGAATGCTCTGACAGCCTTCAAATACTTCATCTTTGTCAGGAGTTGTCCTGGATGGATAGAAAACACCACAGTTATGTGGTACATAAACAAGCAGGGGGGAACTCATTCCTACCCTCTCTGTAGGTTAGCCATGGCCCTGTAGAACACAACCCTGAGCAACCAAGTGCACTTGCAAGCTCAATTCCTGCAAGGCCAACAAAATTCACTGGCAGACGACTTAAGCAGAAATCTACTAGACCCACACTGGTGGAAGCTGGAAACAAACTCATTCAAACTTCTAATCCACAGTTGGGGAACACCAGAGGTTGACCTCTTTGCCTCCCCCAAAACCATCAAATGAGCAAATTTTGCACCAGAAATCCCAACAGCCAGCCATGGAAAGTGGATGCCCTATCCTTTACAAGGGAAAACCTCTCAATTTATGCCTTTCCCCCTCTGTCCCTCCTCTCAGAAGTACTACTCAAGATCAAACAGGACAGACCAAGGACAGTCCTTATTGCCCAGACTGGCCACGCCAGCACTGGTACCCACTCCTACGCAGTCTGACAGAGGTGCCACTCTGGCACCTACATCAGACCCCCTCCCTGCTGTCCCAGCAGGAGGGACAGATTTTGCATCCACAGCTGCAAACCCTGAACCTTGCAGCCTGGCTTATCCCCTGAATATACCACCTGCAACCCTCAGCAAACAGGTGCTGGATGTCATCCTTGAAGCCAGAAAGCCTAGTACTAGGGAATCCTATTCAGAAAAGTGAAAATATATTGTTCTTGGAGCCAGTCTGAAGGAAAGGACACATCTGTGCCCACCTTGCCTCAAAACCTAGATTTCCTAGCAGAGCTACTCCACAAAGGCCTATCCTTCTCATCAATTAAAATTCATGCCTCTGCCATTTCAGCTCACTACAATACTGAGCCACCTCTATTTTCTCACCCTCTCATCAAACAGTTCCTGAGAGGATCTGACAATTTAAGGCCCCCGAGGAGAACTCCCACCCTTGGCTGGGACCTTAACTTTGTACTAGAGAAGCTCATGCTTCCCCCTTTTGAGCCTGCTGCTACAGCAGAGTTAAAATTCCTCTCTTGGAAAACAGCATTACTTCTAGCCATCACTTCAGCAAGAAGTTTCTCAGTTACAGGCACTAATGGCTGTGGAACCCTTCATTATTCTCCATGGGGATAGGGCTTCTATCAGGAATAACCCATCATTTATGCCCAAGGTTGTATCCAGTGGGGCTTTAAACCACTCCATCCATTTACCAACCTTTTTCCGTAATCCTCAAAATAAAGGGGAAAGGATTTTGCACTCCTTGGACGAGCACTCAGGTTCTACCTTGACAGAACTAAACCTTTCGGAAAATCTGACCAGCTGCTAGTCAGCTTCGCTACAGGGGCAGAGGGCAAGGCCATTTCAAAGTAAACCATTTCCAAATGGATAGCACACTGTATCCTTTTCTGCTACAAACACCATGGAAAACCTACGCCACAGGGGATCAGAACTCATTCCACTAGGGCTACCTCAACCTCTGCAGCATTCTTCAGGGGAGTCCCTATCAAGGACATCATGGAAGCTGCAAGTTGGAGTTCTGTACACACCTTCACCAGTCATTACCACTTACCTATTTTTTTTTTAAATCCAGAGCTGGATTTGCCACAGCAGTCCTGCAAGGCCTACTAGCCAGCCCCAATACTACTTGACTGCCTCAACCCTTCCTCAGCTTTGGGAATTGACCCCAAGTGTGATGACTGCAACAGTGAAACACTAAGAACATAGTACAGATGTGTACACTTAACATAAATGTACATGTTCGAGTGTTTTCACTATTGCAGTCCTGGCTACCCTCCCTCCAGCCCCCTGACTTTTCTATTCCACCTGTCCTCTTTTTGCCCATATCTTATGGCAATGCTATTTACTTTTTACTGGAGGTGTTCCACACCATGTAATTGCTTCCTAATTTGGAGGCTCCTGACATGTGGGGGAAGAAAAACTGATGTAATGGCATCTGCTGCATGTTTTATATCCCTGACGACCTGACGTCATGGAAGAGGTGACAGCATCCAATGCAGAAATCCCAAGACTCTGGTATTCGGGCCGACTGAGGGCTACCTGAAGGCAGATAACCCAAGTGTGATAACTGCAACAGTGAATACACTCTAACATCTACATTTATGGTAAGTGTACACAGTTGTACTTTCTGTTGTGTTAAAATTTAGAGCAAGACTAGAGTTTTAACAGGTACTGAAAGGTGCATAACAAAACTTAATTGTAGTATTTTTCCTGAATTCATTGTGGGAAAAAAGTGCTCCATTCATTACATATTGTTTAACAATAGTAGATGAGAAAGTGGGTCTTCACACTGAAAATTCTTTCATGACAAAGTGAATACGGTGATAGGAGTTGTCATCTGGATGCACGAATGAAGTCTGAGAACTTGCCAAAAGATGGGAAATCTCAAATCTTGGATGTTACTGTAAAAAATGGTGTTTTGTGTGGTAGTCTCACTGTTGACAGTAATAAGGCACTGTATGAAAAAAATTGAAATTTCCAGCTCTGTCAGGCTTGTTACCTCCTGGCATTACTTTACTTTTCTTCACAGAAATTACCCAGTTTGAGACATTACCTGTCCAACAACCTCATATTACCAGTTAGGGTAGATCACATCAGTTATCCACATTCAGTTGGTCTGCAGGCAGAAGTGATGATAAAATGTAGGTAGCACCAGGGAGGATGCTGTTATTAATCCAAACCCTCAAAGCATTTATAATATATTGTGCCTGTATTTGTTTTATCCTTACTAGCAGTTTTGTCAGGAAGGTCTACGAGAATATTGTCACCTCACTTGCTTTTTATGGTGCAGCATAATTTGCTGTATTGCCTTCTTATCGGCATATGCTGTTAAGCAGTACATTTCAATTAGAAAGGATGACTTCTGTCTTCATTAAAGAGATTATTGTTCCTAATTAAAATATTATTTTAATGGGAACCTGTCCCTTATGTTCACGTTACTGTGATTATTCGTAGTTGCAATCCATTATTTAGGTTCACTTGCCTACAAACTCAATTCACAACTCTTTTTCTTTCTTTGATAGCAGACTTTCTAAAAGAATGACCGCGGGCTGCAGTCTTCCTGACTCACCATCCTCCAAGGTCCCAAAAACAAACCATGCAGTCCTAGTACTTACTTCAAAGACATAGCAGTCACTCTATAATGACCTAAAGTGCATTCCCCACCTTCACCAAATTCTGAGTCAGATTTTAAGTGCCTTTGCAGTCTAGTCCACACAGTACACGCATCCATGAGATTAATTTCACATGCAGGACTGTTCTTCACAGGTGGCAGGTTCAGCCATAGCCATCAGGAGACATGCCTGGATACGTTTGTGTTACTTTGAACAGACTTTTAAGTGTTCTTTTATCAATGCTTCCTTTGATGGATCTTCTTTGTTTGACACCACAGTGAAAGAAACATTCTCTCGTAGTGAGCAGGATTGAAAGACCTTTGACTGCCATGGAAATTCGTTGTTCTACCCCATAGAGATCCATCTGTAGGAATCAGGACAGTGGTAGAAAGATGTACTTCTGAAAATCACAAGGAACTTTTCATGATTTACGAAGGGGAACTTCTCCCAGAGGCAGGGGGGTTCCAGTGGAAGACTCCATCCTCATGGCAGGGGAGGCCCGCAAATCCAGTTATTTCGAGCTTCTTTTTTCCCTGATAGATCCTTTTAGCACTACTGAAGGGTTACCGGAGTGTTCGTCTCTAGAGGCAGTCGGGGGTGCTTATCTGTGCACCATACCTGTCAACCTGGAAACATCAAAATCTGGACAAAGGCCCATTAAAAATAGGTACAAATCTGTATGCCGATTAACATACAATTTGCATACATAATTATGTAACCCTGCCCACTCCAATGTAATTGTGAGTTACCAACTTTCAAATGCAAACCAAAGAACAGACAACCCATATATGGCCCCAGCCCAGACCCTGTAGTAAATGGTAACCAATGACAATTTTTTGAAATATGTATCAATGATGTTCTCTGAGGAGGGAGAAGATGATGAACCCTAGGATTTTGTTTTTGGTGACTTGCAGTATATGGGTTTTGTGGTAAAAGTAGGTCATCTAATGGTAGACAATATTCTAATCTTAGCAAAAGAATATTATAGTTTGCTAGGACCTCCAAAAGGTATTCTCCATAGCCTACTGATCTGTGGCGTAGCTTGAGTTTGTGCCGCCCAGGGCTGTTTTTAAGTTTGCCGCCCTTTCCCCACTCACAAAATCATGGAAGCTGCAACCTGTAGTTCTGTACACACCTTCACCAATCTTCTCTGAAGCAATGGCAGTAATCACATTAAGTTAACGGCTTCTATTAAAGTAAGCACATGTTGAGTTAACAAGCACACCTTAATTTAGCACAGTTTCTCCTGCCGTTTCTCTAAAATGTAATCACAGTGTGATTTAGATTTATTCGATGACAGTGTAATTACATTTTAGAGAGGACTCTTGAGATTACTTAACACTGCAGGCATTAGGTACTATGTTCTTAACTTTTACTTAACTACAGACATTTGTGTGTGATTTTCACGCACACATACCTGGAGTCAAGTAAAAGTTAAGAACATAGTGTTTTTACCTGGAGAGGAGGAGTCGGGGGGGGGGGGTGTGAAAGATGTGCTGTCTGTGCACTGCCTGAACATAGACCGTCCTGCAGAAGCTGACGTCATCGAGCATGCCCTGCACGTGATGACAGGAGTAAAAAAAATAAATTAATTAAAAAAAAAAAAAAAAACAGGAAATTCAGAAATTAAAGGGGCCACATGGGAATTCGTGGCACCTCAATATTTTGCCCTCAAAACTGGTATTTGCTGAGAAATTTGGTATGGTTGAGAGGTATGCTGTGCAACCAGAAGCCTGGGCATATATCACAAAAGTCACTTGAGTGCAAAAGATTATATCCAGAGGATATTTCATACCCTTTCTGCAAATCCCACCATCCAAATGGAAAAATCTCACCAATATGTCACCCAATCAGCGGGAGGCAGTAGCCCTAGAAGTTCAGAAGACGCTAGTCAAGAGTCATCCAAGAGGTCCCACCAGACCAGAGAGGATTCAAAACTTACTCAAGGTTCTTTTTAGTGCCAAAGAAAACGGGACCTGAGGCCCATTTTAGATCTCAGCAATCTAAATCAGTTTGTAAAGAACTTCAAGATCCAGATAGTCACAGCTCAGTCCAATCTACCTCTCCTACAGAAGGATGACTGGATGTGCTCTATAGTATACATCCCGGAGATCTGTCATGTCAAAATGAGCAGATGGTCCTGGAGATATCTGCACTTTCAGTTGGGGGCTAGTCATTGCTAATTCAAATCCCTGCCCTTTGGTCTCACCACAGCCCCCAGAGTGTTCACCAAGTGCATGGCAGTGGTAGCAGCTCATCCTGAACTGCTCTGATAGTGTTTCTCTGTTTAGATGCATTGCTCTTCACCGGTCCAACCAGGCATCTCCTGAAAAAGGCCAGTAACTACTTAGTCTAGTTATGTCAGTATCTAGGGTCAGAGTCAGTTATGGAAAACCCAGCTACAACCAGTTAAAGTCTTGGTATTTATAGGACCTTTAAATGGTATGCACGGAATCCCCAGTAAGTGCCTGCTGACCTTGTTGTAACAAATAGAAGATCACGCTTCATTCATTTGTAAAAATCCAACACTTTAATGCCCAAAACAAGATTATTGAAGAAAATACATCCAATGAAATGTAGTAAAACCAAAGATTATAGTAATCCGCAATGATGGGAAACAGTGGTTAAGCGCTTTCACCCGAATATCGGGCTTCCTCAGAACACTTTATAGCAAAAGAAAAATGCCTTAAATAAATTTATTGGCGCCAAAATTGTTTCAAAATGTTAAAGGGACACAGCCCTATTATTATGCTTAAAATAGATGTTTACATTAGCTTCAATACCCCAAACTCTCTCCGTTAGCATATGATGACCTTAAAAAACTTTTAAACAATGTATAAATATTAAATTCTAAATGGAACACGACTAATAAATTGAAAGTCAAATTGTTCCAATAACTTAGTAAACCTTCTATATACGAATAACATGTATAATATATATAAAAACCCTATCACATAATAATATGTCAGTATCATAATAGCATGTTGACTATCAATACTTTTTCCTTAAAACACGATTATAAATATTGATTTTGATGTACCATTATAAACCTAAGACGCAGTTAAAAAACGTGCGCTAGGATTTTATCAAGACCTGTTGGGTCGATCCACTAAAAACCACTTGAAAATACTGACATAACATACTGTTGGCCCCGCAGAGCCTATAAAAGCTTGTTTTCAAGATAAAAATGGAATGAAGCATAAAAATATGATAAATAAACCAAGCACTAATTATGTCTTTAATGGCCATTGGGTGGATGCGTTCTCTAATTGTAGCTGTAACTATGTGCTGCACCACAAAACTGCATAATATTCTATTGTAAAACAAATAATACTGCGGTTCATTCTATCTATATTACTATGTACAGTAAAGGGTGCACTTTCGTCCTACACCGCTCCATATACTGAAAGTATATTTGATGTATACAGCCCGACTATGATAATCCTGCTTCTGACTTACTTGTGTCATTTGAAAAACCTAATAACGTATAGTAAAGACGGTGAAATTATGTGGACGTACGAAAACTCGTATTATATATGCTTAACAAGTAAACCCATAAAAAACCACAAAAGGCTATCAAACGACTGTTATTTCTTATATTACTTGGATTGACCTATACCATACCTTATTAATAAAAAAGTGCACCAACAAAAAATCAGTCCGACATAAGAGATGACTACAATTAATGAAAAATAATTAAATAAGGAAAATGGATGTGTAACCTGTGAACTAAATAATGAAAATCAATAATGCATATAAACTGAAATTAATATTATAAATGTAATCGATCAAATATTCCTAAATCACATAAACTGAACTAATAAAATTTCATTTGATCTAAATAAAAATACGAATAAAAATGCAAATAAAAATACATATAGCCAAAATAGATTGACTAATTACTACTTAAAAAATGAATGTAGCAAAATAGGTTTTAATGAAATACTGTCATTTAAACCAGGGGTAGTTGTGGCGTCCAAATAAATTTGCCACCATACCTCCTTAAATAATAGATGTGTTTTAACATCACCCCCTCTGGGATCAACTTTAATAATATCAATTATTGTAAATTTGAACCCTGTTGTGTGCCCCATAGTTTCTACGTGTCTTGACAAGGCGTTGGTAGAATCCTTATTCCTAATTTTATAAATATGTTCATAAATACGTTTATTTAAACTCCTCTCTGTTTTTCCCACGTAGAAACAGTGGCATTGATTACATGTGGCTAGATATACAACCATTTTGGAGTTGCAGTTACCCCTTAAACTCTTAATTTTAGTTCTCATAATATTTTGTAGTTTAATTTTTTTGGTTTCATTAATATAATGACATTGACTGCAACGTCCACATTTCTTGGTGTAATTTTCTGTTACATTGTTGATTCCCCTATTATTTTGTGAAGGTTTCTGTAGTAGCTTTTTTATATTATCGCCCATTTTATAAACTATTCCAGGTTTCGTTCCCATTGCATCTAATAATATAGAATCACCTGTTATTAAGTACCAATATTTAGTCAGTAAATCTTTTATATCTCTAGAACTGGGACTGTATAACATAATGTATGCTCTCTGATTGTTCTTATTAATGTTTGTACAAGTATTACTATTTAAACCTATGGGGGATAGTTCTAATGACTGTCCCCCTAAACCTAATAGAAGTTTAAATTTTTTCCCCCATTCGTCCAAAATATATTTAGTCACATTTTCCATCATGTTACTAGGATATCCTCTTTCTTTAAACATGTTTGTTAAATTAATTAATTCACAAATAAGGGTATTGTGGTCAGATGTCATTCTGCATGCCCTAATACATTGACCCTTAAAAATATTGTATTTCATTTTAGTGGGATGATAGCTATCATATTGTAAATAGTCATTTGAAAATGTATTTTTTCTATGAGTTCTGGAATGTAGTTTTCCTTCATGTTCATAAATATATGTATCCAAATAAGCTATACCAGTTGTATTGTAGGCATATGTGAATTGTAGGAAATCACTACTGCTGTTAAGGAACTGTAAGAATTGTTCCAATAATTCAATAATCAAATTCCAGAGAATGTATATGTCGTCAAGAAACCTGGAATAGTACTTAATGTGATGAAAATATAAACAGGGGAAAAAGTGTGTTAACTTCCCAATCCAACATGACCAGGTTGGCAAATATGGGAGCACAAGCTGCTCCCATAGCTACCCCCTGGTCTGTTTGAAATATTCCCCTTCAAAGTAAATAAAATTATAATCTAAAACAATGTTCATACACTCAGTGATTAAATTAATTTCATCACATTCCAGGTCTGAAAATCTTCTAATACTGTTCAAGAAGCCTCAAGTCCTGCCTCTTTGGGTATGCATGAAAATAAATCGGTCACGTCTATAGTGACAAATAACCATCCCTTATTCAAATTTTCAGTAGGATAAACTTTCAAAAATTCCCAGGAATCTTTCACCATATGAGGTATTTTATCGTATATATGTTTTAATCTCACATCTATATATTTTCCTATTAGGAATGTTTTTGATTCACTTCCAGATATGATGGGCCTAAAAGGGGGGTCATCGATAGATTTGTGAATTTTTGGTATTCCTACCAAGGTAGCTAATCTTGGATGTGTAACAGTCATAAATTTATGTATTTGTGTACTAATTCTACCATCTACAAGATATTCTTCTAGGTATGAGTCAGTTCTCCGATAGGCTATGTTGATTTCATTGAGTGAAATGGATTCATAATTGCCTGTATCGTATAGTAAATCATACATTTTCTTATTGTATTCGTGGTTCTCGTATATTACAATCCCCCCACCTTTGTCTGGTTTCATAACCCTAATACTGGAATCTGTTTGTAGTTCCTTTAATGTATCAATTTCTCCTTTGGTTAAATTTGTATAACCAGTATTATGTTGTGTCCTGTATAGGTTATATAACTCCCTGGTCATAACTTTTTCATACATTTCAACCACTGGATACCCTAATGGTATAAACAAACTTTTCACTATCAGATCAGTATTGGTTTTGTTTGATATATTTTCTTGCTGTCTTTTACTGTGACTTTTTTCGTTGAACATAATAGCTAAATTCATCTTTCTTGTGATTTTTTTCAATTCACATATACTGTCTACCAGATGAAACCTAGGTGTGGGAATAAATTTCATGCCCTTGGCCAAAATATTAAAATGATCTTTATGTATTTCCAATTTGGAATACTTATAAATGATAAATCCATTAAGACTATACAAATAGTCTCCAATTCTACTTATTTGACCATTTTTTGCACTATCTTTGCTTACCGTAATTGTTGTTGTCTCCCCCTTTCTCTTGTGTAATCTTTCCTGTAGGGTTGTCCCTTTGTCTCTTGTTCCCTCCAAAAATGGGGATTGTTGGGGGTAAAATCACTCTCTGTTAAAACATCTTGATTTTCATCAAAACGATAGGCCTGTGGTGTTTTACCATTGGTTTTCTCCCTATGCCATATATAAACAGTCCCATTCTTATAATGATGTATATCTCTAAGTATTTTTCTGTGCTTTGTTCTACACAAATTTTGCATCCACCTCTCAGTTATGTTAAATTGCTTTCTATATAATCTGTCCCATTCTGAAAATAATAAATCCTTGGTTATTAACTCATTCAAATTTTCAGTTTCCTGTATTAACTTACTTACTTTTTCATCATTATGTTTTAACAAGAGTTGCATAAACTTGAAACCACATTTGTCAAAAAATGCATTAAACTCTTCTTTAACATTGGTGGTCATATGAATATCCATGGGTACCTTAAAAAATCTCAACCCTTTTGGTACCATCTTCATCTCTATGCACTTCTTAATATATGCATTGTCTGTTTTAACTCCATTAATATTTTTTAAAAGTTTTCCCATGGAAAAAATAATATCCCTTAAAGTACCCCCTTTAACAATAGGATTATTTTGTTTATCAACAGACTGATTTAAATAGTCAATATCACAGCCTTTAGATAAAAACTGATTAAATTGGGTTTCTTGTCTTCCATTACTTTTGTCAGAAATTCCATTATATTGCCTATTGTGGTTTACAGTACCTTTAGCTTGTTGAGTAACTCTTTCCACCACATTAGAATATGTTTTGGCTGGGAATGGTCTCTTTGGTTTAGCTCCCAGTCTGTTAGCTTCTTCATCAAAATCATAGACTGAGAAATCAAAGGTGAAATCAGATAGATTCATTTTACTACTGTTAAATGGTTCAGTAGTATAGAAAGGTAGTTCAATGTCAATAGGACATCTCGTCTTGTTAGAAGTCTGTCCATTGGGTATGGTCATACTGTCCTCCAACTTGTTCGTACCCTCAGTTTGTTGATTAATCTCAGGTCTTGCATCCTGTGTTGGATTACAGCTCAATTTGGGGGCCATCAAACTGTTACTGTCATCCTTATCATGTCTATCACTAATTAGAGCCGAAGAACTGCCTCCTTTGCTGTTGGAGCGCTCACTCACATGCTTGAAGGGTTCATAAGTCATTTTTTTGATTAACTCAAACAATTTGCCAACCTCCTCCTTCAAAGTTGAAAATTCTTCCCGAAGTAGTGAAAGTTCATTGCGTTCTCCCTGATGATGCACTGGTGAGTCTTCACCGGTTGACTCCATGCTGGTCGACAACTGAATAATCCCAATAAAGCGTACTGTTAAATGGTATGCACGGAATCCCCAATAAGTGCCCGCTCACCTTGTTGTAACAAATGAATCATTGGAATAATTCTTACAGTTACTTAATAGCAGTAGTGATTTCCTACAGTTCACATATGCCTACAATACAACTGGTATAGCTTATTTGGATACATATATTTATGAACATGAAGGAAAACTACATTCCAGAATTCATAGAAAAAATACATTTTTAAATGACTATTTACAATATGATAGCTATCATCCCACTAAAATGAAATATAATATTTTTAAGGGTCAGTATATTAGGGCATGCAGAATGACATCTGACCACAATACCCTTGTTTGTGAATTAATTAAACAAACATGTTTAAAGAAAGAGGATATCCTAGTAACATGATGGAAAATGTGACTAAATATATTTTGGACGAATGGGGGGAAAAATTTAAACCTCTATTAGGTTTAGGGGGACAGTCATTAGAAGTATCCCCCATAGGTTTAAATAGTAATACTTGTACAAACATTAATAAGAACCATCAGAGAGCATACATTATGTTATACAGTCCCAGTTCTAGAGATATCAAAGATTTATTGACTAAATATTGGTACTTAATAACAGGTGATTCTATATTATTAGATGCAATGGGAACGAAACCAGGAATAGTTTATAAAATGGGCGATAATATAAAAAAGCTACTACAGAAACCTTCACAAAATAATAGGGGAATCAACAATGTAACAGAAAATTACACCAAGAAATGTGGATGTTGCAGTCAATGTCATTATATTAATGAAACCAAAGAAATTAAACCACAAAATATTATGAGAACTAAAATTAAGAGTTTAAGGGGTAACTGCAACTCCAAAATGGTTGTATATCTAGCCACATGTAATCAATGCCACTGTTTCTACGTGGGAAAAACAGGAGTTTAAATAAACGTATTTATGAACATATTTATAAAATTAGGAAGAAGGATTCTACCAATGCCTTGTCAAGATACGTAGAAACTATGGGGCACACAACAGGGTTCAAATTTGCAATAATTGATATTATTAATGTTGATCCCAGAGGGGGTGATGTTAACACATCTATTATTTAAGGAGGTATGGTGGCAAATTTATTTGGACGCCACAACTACCCCTGGTTTAAATAACAGTATTTCATTAAAACCTATTTTGCTACATAAATTTTAAGTAGTAATTAGTCAATCTGTTTTGGTTATATGTATTTTTATTTGCATTTTTATTCGTATTTTTATTTAGATCAGATGAAATTTTATTAGTTCAGTTTATGTGATTTAGGAATATTTGATCGATTACATTTATAATATTAATTTCAGTTTATATGCATTATTGATTTTCATTATTTAGTTCACAAGTTACACATCCATTTTCCTTATTTAATTATTTTTCATTAATTGTAGTTATCTCTTATGTCGGACCGATTTTTTGTTGGTGCACTTTTTTATTAATAAGGTATGGTATAGGTCAATCAAAGTAATATAAGAAATAACCGTTGTTTGATCGCCTTTTGTGTTTTTTTATGGGTTTACTTGTTAAGCATATATAATACGAGTTTTCGTACGTCCACATAATTTCAGCGTCTTTACTATACGTTATTAGGTTTTTCAAATGACGCAAGTAAGTCAGAAGCAGGATTATCATAGTTGGGATGTATACATCAAATATACTTTCAGTATATGGAGCGGTATAAGACGAAAGTACACCCATTACTGTACATAGTACTATAGATAGAATGAACCGCAGTATTATTTGTTTTACAATAGAATATTACGCACAGTTTTGTGGTGCAGCACATAGTTACAGCTACAATTAGAGAACGCATCCACCCAATGGCCATTAAAGACATAATTAGTGCTTGGTTTATTTATTTATTTATTTATTTATTATATTTTTATGCTTCATTCCATTTTTATCTTGAAAATAAGCTTTTATAGGCTCTGCGGGGCCAACAGTATGTTATGTCAGTATTTTCAAGTGGTTTTTAGTGGATCGACCCGATAGGTCTTGATAAAATCCTAGCGCAAGTTTTTTACCTGCATCTTAGGTTTATTATGGGACATCAAAATCAATATTTATAATCGTGTTTTAAGGAAAAAGTATTGATTGTCAACATGCTATTATGATACAGACATATTATTATGTGATAGTAGGGATTTATATATATTATACATGTTATTCATATATAGAAGGTTTACTAAGTTATTGGAACAATTTGACTTGTAATTTATTAGTCGTGTTCCATTTAGAATGTAATATTTATACATTGTTTAAAAGTTTGTTAAGGTCATCATATGCTAACAGAGAGCGTTTGGGGTATTGAAGCTAATGTAAACATCTATTTTAAGAGTAATTGTCCCTTTAACATTTTGAAACAATTTTGGCGCCAATAAATTTATTTAAGGCGTTTTTCTTTTGCTATACAGTGTTCTGAGGAAGCCCGATATTCGGGTGAAAGCGCTTAACCACTGTTTCTCATCATTGCGGATTACTATAATCTTTTACTAGATTTTGTTGGATGTATTTTCTTCAATAATCTTGTTTTGGGCATTAAAGTGTTGGATTTTTACAAATGAACGAAGCGTGATCTTCTATTTGTTACAACAAGGTGAGCGGGCACTTATTGGGGATTCTGTGCATACCATTTATAGGACCTTGCCTGGATACCACCAGTTAGTTGTCCTTTCTTCCACAAAACAGAGTACAGTCCTTAAGACTACATGTTGTAGAGCAACATTCAAACCCTTTTGCCCCAGCAAAACTTGTTGTTCAGGACTTAGGATCAGTGGCTGCTGCTGCTACCTTACTACAAATTGCTAATTTCCACATGCAAATTCTTCATTGGACACTAGCAGTTCAATGGTCAGTTCTTCAACAGCCTCTGTCCCATCCTATAATAGTTTGGTTTGCAGGGATACCCCAATTTGGTGGATCAAGTCCAACAAAGTTTGTCAGGTTCATCCCTTTGTATTCCCACCCCCAGTAGCCACAGTGCCGATGGACGCCTCCCATTTGGGGGGGTCCATTTTTTGGGATGGACTGTCCAAGGCACATGGTTCCCAGAAGAGACCAATTTGCATATTAATGTCATAGAAATGAGGGTGGTTCTCTTAGCATTGTGGACTTTTCAGAACTCTCTCCCTTTTGGGACAGCTGCTTTCCAAACTGACACGTCAATGGTTTGGTACATCAACAAACAAGGGGGAAGCCAGTCCCTATCCCCTTTGTCGAGAAGCTGTGTGTGGCAGTGGGCAGTCTCCTCCAACCAGTTTCTTCAAGCTACACACATACTGGGGACATCCAGCCTGCTAGCCTACAAACTCAACAGGACTATTCTTATGCCTTGCGAGTAGTCTGTCAAGCTGTGGTGGAGAGAATCTTGCATTAATGGGGTCAACCTTGCTGTGAACTATTTGCCTTTCCCCTCAGCAACAAGTGCAGCAGGTTCTTTCTCTAATACTCTCTTAGGAGGAGTCACTGAGAGTTGCTTTAGTCAACATTTGTCCCTGTGGTCTCCTGCATGCTTATACGTCCTTTCCTCGATCCCCAAATTTCTTCAGACCGCATTCTGGTTGAAGAGCAAGGTTATCCTTATTTTTCCTTTCTGACCTCATCAAGTGTGGTTCTCCTTCCTTTGGTCTTATTTTCTGTCTTGTCCTTGGACACTGAATCCCTCTCCAGATCTGATCACTCACCCGGATCTTTAAGGACTTAACCTCACTGCGTGGTTTCTTCAATTCCAGTGATGGCTAGACACCCCAGGCTTTCTTCCCCACTTCGCCAAATTCTATTATCGCAAAAAAACTCCATTAGAAAAATATATAAAAGTAAATGGAAGAGAACTTCTTACTGGGCATATAAAAGAAGATTGCATCCTTTTGCTGCACCTATCCATGCTGTTTTAGATTTTTTGCTTAAGTTTTTCAAGAAGGAGCTAGTTTTTTCCACCATCAAAGTTAATTTAACACCCATTTCCAGTTATCACACTGGAGATTATGCTTTTCCCCTCGCCTTTTCATGTTTTTTATAAAAATCCTTCCTTAAAGCAACTTTTTTGCTTCATCCTCCGATTAAAGATCCTATTCCACCATGGGACCTTACACTGTTATTGCTTAGTTTGCCTCAGCCTCCCTTTGAGCTTTCATATAAGTCTGATGTTATATTTATGACTTGGAAGATTATCTTTCTATTGGCCATCACTTCAGCTTGGCAAGTTTCTGAACATCTGGCACTCTCTGCAAAGTCACATTACTTGATCTTCCACAGGGGTAGACTTACGTCAAGTACTAATCCATCCTTTCTGGCCAAAATCCCCTCTGAGGCGAACATTACCCTTAAGACAATATAAAACAGTCATAGACTGCATTTTATGTAACTATTGATGCCCCAAAACAGTTTCAAGTCTTTTTGGGTGAATTTACACAGTATTTAAGGAGTAGAAGCGATGTGGAGGTTGAATGTTATTTTGATGATTCTGATAGTTGTCCTGTAATTTCTAATGAAGTTTGGTCAAGGCTCTTAAGTTGATTAAGATTCCTACAGCTGCTTGTCCAGATGGGCTAAATTAATTTTTTCTAATAAACATATTCCAGGTTATTCCATGCTTACTTAAATCTTTTTCAGGAAATACTTTATATTGGCCATGTTCCAAATGTCAGAAAAGAAGGCTTTGCAGATGTTCTTCATCTCACATTGCTGCAGTCCTAACACTTGGGTAGTCCGCTGTCCTTGGTCGGCCCGAATATCAAAGTATAAGGCTGACGTCGGTCAGGGCGCATTTGACTGACGTCAGGACGTCAGGGTACAAATGCGCATGACCGACGTCATATCCTCAGTCTTTTTTGCCGCATGGTCCAATGCAGAAGCAGTATTGCAAGTGCTGGTTGGCGTTCTGAGATTTTTCGATTTAGAAGTTTCAGACCGAGTTCAAAGTTGGCTAAGTACCCCGTTGGGGAATATTTTGGTTTTTTCTTGCCTCTGTCGTTTACCGGATGTCAGAAAAAGTTAATAATTGCATTTCTTGTGGGAAACAGATACCGCATAGAGATTATCATACTTTGTGTATTCCTTGCTTAGGGCCTGAGCACGTGTTTGTTGGCTGTCGCTCTTGTGCTAGATTTAATAAACGCACTATAAAGAGAAGGTTGGATTGTGCAAGGTTAGTCTTTGGGAAGCGGTGCAACTATAAAATGCCGTTGGATGCTCCGGCCCGCTTCTTCAAGAAGCGCAAGGACAAGGCAGTTAAGCCTAGGCTAGAAGAACCGTCTGTACCAGGCGCCGGTTCTTGGAGGTGTCGGTGGCGCCGGTGGCTCCACCGGAGGTTTCTTTGTGTTCCCAGGGTGAGGCCTTATTATTGCAGGATGTGGCCTCTCAGGAGACTAGTCAGGCTGAGGGGGCTTCTCATCTTACTATACTCCCCTCCCTTCCCAGGTGGCTAGGCCCTCTCCTTCTGTTTCAAAGGCTTCCCCCAGGGGCAGGCCAGGTTTGGCTTCAGTTGGTGTTACCCCTAGCTCCTCAGGTACTGTGCCCAAGAAGCATATGCTTAAAATGGCAGAAGATTTGATTACTTTGATTAGGGTTCTATGCCCCTCCTGATAAGAGACCTAGGGTGGATCCTGAGCTGGGGGTTTTGAGCAGGCTTCTGATGTTTCAGAGTCTTGACTGAAGACTTGCAGGAGTACTCTCCTTATTCTGATTCTGATGTGGATGATTCTACTCCTTCTGCTACTCCTCCTGAGGATTTTTCTTTTTCAGAAACTCTTCATTCCATGAGGGAGCATTTTAAGTGGGAGGGTCAGGACTTCTCTGATTCCAGGAAAAGGCTTAGGGAATTTCTGTTTTTACCTCAGCATAGGCCTTTGGCTATACCTCCTGTTTTGGATGTGGTGGACGATGTTTTTACAGAAGCTTCTCTTAATCCTGATTCTTTGCCTCCTGCTCCTGTTAAGCCGGATAGGTATTACAGGGTGCCTGAAGCTCATAAGTATCTTTTTAAGAGTCCTAGGGCAGACCCAGAGACTGTTAGCCAGGGGCCTAAAGGTGTGAAGGCTTCTGTTGTTAAGAATCCGGTTCCTGCAGACAAGGAGGCTAGGGCCTTGGATAGATGGGGAAAGAAAGTCTATACTTCTTCCACTCTTGCTATGAGGGCTCTGAATTGCCAGTTTCACATGTTGAAATACCAAAATTATCTCCTTTCACTATTGAAGTCTAAGGTTGATGCTCTGGCAGTTGGTATTGATTGTAAGGAGTTGCAGGATTTAGTGCATGTTTCTGAACAAGTGGGTAAGCATTCTTTGCAATGTGGTTTTGATGCTGTACAGGCCTCGTCTAGGGTGGCTGCTACTGGGTCAGTCCTTCGCAGGCACGCCTGGCTGAGGGATCAGAATTTGTCTGAACATGTTAAGACAAGGATTTTAGATGCTCCTTTACAATCTGACGTGTTGTTTGGTCCTCCTGTTGAGACAGTCTTAAAGAAAATGGAAGACAAGGCTAAGTCTATGCAGACTGTTAAAGATTTTTTGCAGGTCCAGCCTCCAAAGTTTAGTAGAAATTGGCCTACTAAAGGGTGGACATATCCTTCTTATGGTTCACAGTCTAGGGGTAGATCTAGACGTGGTAAGGGCAGAGCCCAGGGCTCTTTCAGGCCTAGAACAGGGAGTTCTCCTGCACAGGCTTCGGGTGAGGGCAGGGGTCAGTCCTTTCGTCAGCAGACCCAATGACCTACCTTTTCAGCTGCCAGAGCCTGCTCGTCTGGCAGCACCTTTGGGAGGAAGGTTGGCACTTTTCAAAGAAAATTGGAGTTTAATTACCCAGGACAGATGGGTATTGGATATCATTCACCACGGCTACAGGTTTTATTTCCATACCTTGCCTCCTTTCAAAGGCATGCCAGACGTTCGTCCTCCACAAAGACTAGAGGCTCACAAACAGGTTTCTCTGTTGCTCCAACTAGGGGCCATACAGCCGGTCCCTCTGCCAGAAGTGGGCCTAGGATTTTATTCTCGCCTGTTCCTAGTACCAAAGAAGGGGAACACGTGGAGACCAATTTTGGATTTATCTATCCTCAACACTTATCTGGACATTCCCAAGTTCAAAATGTTGACGTTGCAGCAGCTTTTACCTCTGCTGGGCAAAGATCATTGGATGGTAGCTTTGGATCTCAAGGAGGCTTACCTTCATGTTCCTATCAGACTAAGTTGCAGGAAGTATCTGCGTTTTCGAGCTGGGACTTCTCACTATCAGTTCTCTGCATTGCCCTTTGGCTTATCTACTGCCCAGAGTGTTCACGAAAGTTCTGGCTCCAGTGATAGCTTTCTTCAGACAAAAAGGAATACAGATCTATCCTTATTTGGACGACTGCCTAATTCTGGCTCAAGGAAGAGGAGAACTTCTTCATCATTTGGATTATGTGATAGCAGTGCTAAGATGCCTAGGGTATTCTGTGAACGAAATAAAGTCCAGTCTAGTACCCTCTCAAGACATGTGCTTTCTGGGTGTGAGACTGAATACAGCATCCCAGATGGCCTTTTAACCCCGGACAAACAAAAGAGTCTATCCCTTTACTTCCATCAACTATCTCATCAGTCCGGGCTGACTGCAAGGACAGTCCTTCAAGCCTTAGGGTTCATGGCATCTTGTATTCTGGTGCTTCCCAATGCCAAACTGCATATGAGGAAGCTACAATGGTATCTCAAAATGTATGGACACAGCACTGCCAGGATCTAGACACTGTCATTCCAATAATACCTTGCATTCAAAAGGAATTTTTGTGGTGGGCTCAGGAATGTCACCTAAACAAGGGACTCTCTGTGACCCGGCCAGAGGCGAGTCAGATTTTAACGACAGATGCCTCAGACAAAGCTTGGGGAGCTCATCTAAATGGAAAGTGGATACAAAACAAGTGGCCTGTCAGACTACAACATCTACATATCAACATGAAGGAGATGTTAGCAGTCCAGTTTGCATTAATTGCTTTCAAGGAATTGCTTCTTCCAGGACAGGTGTTGATTCTAACAGACAACACAACTGTCATGTGGTACATCAACAAGCAAGGCGGAACGCATTCTTATCCACTATGCAGGCAAGCAATGATTTTGTGGGAGACTGCTCTCAGTTTACAGCTCAATCTTCAGGCAAGGTTTCTGCCAGGAGCACAGAACTCCTTAGCAGATGTGTTGAGCAGGCAATTATGGATCCCCACGAGTGGAAATTGGATCCTCATGTATTTCAGAAATTGACAGTGTCATGGGGAACTCCAGACATAGATCTGTTTGCTTCTCCACTAAACCATCAGCTGCCAAAGTTTTGCACAAAAAGGTTTCATCCCACAGCTTGGAAAGTGGATGCTCTTTCTTTCAATTGGAGCAATCTTCATGTATATGCCTTTCCACCTCTGCCTCTCCTCCCAAAGGTACTTCTAAAGGTCAGACAGGACAAGCCAAGGATGATTTTAATAGCTCCGGATTGGCCTCAACAACACTGGTACCCATTACTGAGAAGTCTGGTACGGAAGCCTCCATGGCCTTTGCCTTTGATTCCACACCTGTTGTCGCAGGAGGACAGCCATTTGCTAAATGTCAAGCTTCACTCTCTGCACCTAACAGCCTGGCATATTCTGTTTTGAACCAAAGTGGGCCTCCACTTCCTCAGCAAGTTTTGAATGTTATTTTGGAAGCTAGGAGGCCTAGTACAAGGAAAGTGTACGCAGACAAATGGAAGAGATTTTGTTTTGGAGTGCAGCAAAAGATTTTGATGTTTCTGAGCCAAATTTGAGTGTGGCTCTTCAATATCTTACTGAGTTACTGGACAAAGGTTTGTCTTTCTCTTCTATTAAAGTTCACGCTGCAGCAATTTCAGCTCACTATGATTGCAACCCACCATTGTTTTCTCATCCTTTGTTCAAGCAATTTCTTAGAGGGGCAAAGAATATAAGACCCCCACGAAGAGCTCCTACTCCTGCTTGGGATCTCAATTTTGTGTTGGAGAAACTCACTCTACAACCTTTTGAGCCTGCAGCTACTGCTGAGTTGAAATATTTATCTTGGAAGACTGCTTTTTTGTTGGCCATTACCTCTGCAAGAAGGGTTTCTGAATTACAGGCCCTTATGGCAGTTGAGCCTTTCTTGATTTTCCATAAGGATAGGGTATCATTACGTACTAATCCTTCCTTTATGCCTAAGGTGGTTTCTAGTGTGGCTTTAAACCAAACTATTCATTTGCCTACTTTTTATGCAAATCCCCAAAATAAAGGGGAAAAGATTTTGCACACTTTAGATGTCCACAGGCAGTTGCGTTATTATTTGGACAGAACTAAAGGGTTCAGGCAGTCTCAGCAGTTGTTTGTTTCTTTTGCCTTGAGTTCTCAGGGCAAGCCTGTATCAAAACAAACTATTTCTAAGTGGATTGGGTTTTGCATTGCTTTCTGTTATTCCCATCATGGCAAGGAGATTCCAGCTGGGATTAGGCCTCATTCCACTAGGGCTACTGCCACTTCAACAGCTTTTTGAGGGAGTGGCAACCAAGGATATTTTGGAGGCAGCTACTTGGAGTTCTGTACATACTTTCTCTAGGCATTATCACCTGCCACTTTACTCTAAGTCCAGGGCTGGTTTTGCCACTGCTGTTTTGCAGGGCATTTTGGCAGCTCCTGCTTCCTTGTAGTTAGCCATCCTCCCTTACCTCTGCTTTGGGATTCTACCCAAGTGTTAGGACTGCAGCAATGTGAGATGAAGAACATAGTACAGTTTTGTACCTACCATAAATGTAGATGTTCGAAGATCCACATTGCTGCAGTCCAATTTACCCTCCCTCCTTCCCCTCTGTAGTTAGAGGCGGTTGTGTGGGTTGGGTTGTCCATTTTGTGTATATTGTATATATTATACATATAGTTAGTGCAGGGGTGGTTGGTTGGTTGTTTGCTGTCTTTTGGCTTTGACCTTTATTTTTAGGGTCTTCTGACATCTGGGGCAAGAAAAGACTGAGGATATGACGTCGGTCATGCGCATTTGTACCCTGACGTCAGTCAAATGCGCCCTGACCGACGTCAGCCTTATACTTTGATATTCGGGCTGACCAAGGACAGCGGACTACCCAAGTGTTAGGACTGCAGCAATGTGGATCTTCGAACATCTACATTTATGGTAGGTACAAAACTGTACTTTCCACTGTTTAAAGATGGTGATGCATCTCTCATGAGTAACTAAAGACCAGTCAGTTTAAGCAGCGTTCTGGGTAAATGTTTTGAAAGGGTATTGCTAGATTTGATGACAGAGGTATTGAATTTCAGTCGGGGTCTGTCACAACATAGTTTTATGGCAGGTTGATCCTGTACTGCATCTCTCTTGTTTTTTATTACTCAGTTTGGGAATTGCTTGGTACAGGTTTACTAGTGGACGTGGCATACTTGGACATGGCCAGAGCTTTTGATACTGTACAGCATGATGTTATCTTAAGATTAATTGTGGAGAAGAAAATTGATAGTCAACTGATTAGATGAGTGGGGAATTGGCTTCACAACAGACAGCATAAGGTAAAAATCAGTCCTTATTTTTCTAGTTCTGGGGTACTTAATACTAGTGTCCCACAAGGGTCTGTTTTAGACCCAGTGTTTTCAGTTTTTATTCCCAGTCTTCCACAGTCTTGCTAAATATTGGTTGTTCAAGAATGCTGACAATACTAAGATGGGTACCATCAATAGATGACCATAACATTTTGCAAAGCTATTTAGACAGCTTGGTGTCTTGTACATACCGTAGCAATATGACATTTAGTGTTAAGAAATCTGAAGTTATTTGCTTTTGCTCAACTAATAGGTAATATCCCTTTGCTTTTGATGATTTCATATTGTAAAAAATATATGGTATAAATAATTTAGGCATAAAAATTGATAGATCGCTATCTTTCAAACATTTAAGGGTTATTGTTTTGAGATGTTATTGTGAAATAAAAACAACTTATGCACAACAACTAGTCATGATCATAAGGTGCTTTTGCCTTTATGTAAAGCTGTAGTAAGACCATTAATAGAATAGGGTGCTTCAGTCTGTAGCACCTCCTATTCACAAATAGCTAGATTAGAGAGAACGCAAAAATATTATACTAAGTAAATTAAACAAATTAAAGTTGTCAGAACAGATTGGAGAATTTTATTTCCGTTGCCTGTAAGCTTGCAAGAGATTTGATTATCATATATATGTAAATGTCTGCAGTATAAATTATATGGTGCTTGTATTGGGATTAATGTTCTGGGACATGAATTATATGGTGCTTGTATTGGGATTAAAGTTATGTGACATAAATATAAGACAGAAAATAGTAATTTATTTAGCAAGACGTTGTCCCGTTTGATTCTCAGCTATAGCGTCTTCTGTGTGAAGGCATACGTGAATGGGGCGTGCCTTTGTTGAAGGTTGTGCGTCAGGGCTGGTAACCCAGTACATAAAAATCCACTGCCAATCATTAGCGGACCGGAGTTGAGACTGACTCTATGACATCCACTAAACATTTTATATATTTCCATAATAAAAATGGAATATGACAGAATTTATTACCATATAGAATTAGAAGGGAGAATCTGTTAATTTCAAGAATTCTTTGGACGAGTGGTTGAGAAGTGTGTGTGTGTGTGTGTGTGTTTCTCTCTCTCTCTCATCCTGTTTTGGGTGGTTTTGAGTTTGTATTTCATGAACATTGAGCATTTAACTATGTAAAGGGAAGACTTGCTGGGATTTGCCAGTGGATTTTTTGCTTTTAATATTTTAAATACTGTTTCTGTATTGAATACAAATAGGAAAATAAAAAAAAATCCCCTCATCTTTTGACACCGATTCTCTGTCAGAAGAGCATGGAATGGGAGGGGGAGTGTTTACAGTTAATTCTTTTCAAGCTGAAGATTTTGATTCTGAGGAAAGTGTTTTTCAGATTTCCAACAGAAGTTATCTTTTTCTGACATTATAGCAAAAATGAAGGGTTTGCTTGAATGGGAAGAAAAACTCTCTATCTTCCTGTTAAATTATTATAATTTGTTACAATTTGATTTTCCTCAGCCGGCAGCTATACCTCCTGTTTTGCCAGCTTTACAAGATGTTTTCTTAACAGTTTTCACTATGCCTAGTCAGCAACCTACTTCTAAAAGGTCTTATAGTTTATATAAATTTCGTAAGACACATGAATATCTGTTTCCTAATTCCAGATCAGATTCTGCAGTGATTTCATTGTCAAAGCCATCTACGGCTAAATATATTGTGAATGCTAACACAAGGATGAGAAAGCATTTTATAGATATGGGAATAAAATCTATTCTTCTACCACTTAAACTTTCAGAATTCTGAACTGCCAGGCTCAGATGTTAATTTTTTTAAATAGCTTCTTCAAAGTTGTTTTTTTTAATAATTCTGCTTATGCTGTACCCAGAGCTATTGCTACTGGTTCAGTCATGAGAAGATTTGTTTGGTTATGTTTTCAGAATTTTACCAAAAGATGTAAAGCTGAAATTTTACATTTTCCTTTTGACAAACATTTTCTTTTTGGCCCTTCTGTTGCTGAGGTGTGAAAAAGGGGAAACTGATTCATGGGGTTACCCATATATTTCAGCCCCATCTCCCATTCCCAGAAACAGTAGAAGTTATCCTTCCTAGTATTCGACCTTTCCACTTGAACATGAAGAAAACAAGATGGCCAAAGGGGGAGAGCAGAAATCAAAGAAAGTGGCAAACTGAACAATGTTCCAGACCTGGGGGATTGAAGAATCCCATCCCTCCCAGAGACCAGGTGTGACTATTCTCAGTACCTCATTCACACTCACACAAATCCCACCCCAGCCTCGCTATCTAGTAGGAAGACTGTCATCATTTGGCCATCAATGGAAAGACATATCTCAGGGCAAATGGGTCTTGCAGATTATAAGGAAGGGTCATGGAGTCCAGTTCCTGAAAAGCACTTTTCTATAGATTACTCTTCTGCCAAAACCACATGAAAAACTGTTTCCTCCCATTCTAAAAGAGTTATTACTTCAGTGGTCCATTCAGAGTGCCCCCAGAAGATGGCACAGGATTTTACTCTTGCCTTTTTCTTGCTCCCAGGAAAGAATGTACCTAGAGGCCTCATCTTGATTTCTGAAGACTATAAACAAGTTTGTAGTGGTACCAAAGTTCAAGATGTTAACCCTTAACAGATTACTGCCCTTATCCTCCTGAGAGCATGTATGGTGACTCTGGATTGCAGAGATGTCTACCTGCATGTTCCGATGACCCAAGAACACACAAGTAATGGTTTTGAGCAGGTCAAATTATATTACCAATTCTGTGCCCTACCATTTTGGTTTATCTACTCCTCCTAGAGTTTTTTTCCAATTGCCTGGTACCTGTCATTGCCTTTTGCCGAACACAGTGGGTCGGCATCTGTCCTTAACTAGACAACTGTCCGATTCGGGCAAAAGGTCCCTCAGAACGTGAGACAGCTATGCAAATTACTATGGATTGCTTTCAGTAGATGGGTGTAACCCTCAACTTCCGGAAGTCACATTTCCACCCAAGCACCAGGACTACCTTCCTGGGGCAGTCATAGACTCAGTTCAAAAGAAGGCATTCCTCCCAGACCTATGCTGCATCAGTATAAGGAAATTTGTCAGGGCCCAAGGTTGCATGGCTGCTTGCATTATAAACTACATATTACAAAGTTGCAATAGTTACTGAAGAAACCTGTGTTCAGTATCAGCAGTGCCTGGAAACCACAATCCCTCTGCTCTCTTGTCTAAAAAGGGCTGTTCTGTGGTGGGAAGTGTGTGTTTGCTGCAACCCAGTTGCACAGTTCCTCTTGCCAGAGAAAATACAGACCCTTGCGACAAAGTACCAACAGGGTCTGAGGGGCCTATCTGGGACACTTCAAAGTCCATGGGGGAAAACAGGAAGCAAAACACAGCTTAGTGGAAATGATAGCATTTATTGTGGTAATGAAGCTTTCAAAGACAATATGTCCCCAGGATCACTTTATATCTGGGCAGACAATACCACAGCAATGCACACCACACATAAACAGCATTACCACACATAAACAGTGGGGCATGCATTCATACCCCGTATGCAGACTAGCTATGGATTTTTGACTGGTTGTGCGGCAACTCATTGCAACTCCCACAGCATCTTGCATCCTTTGTCAGGACAGTCTGCTTGCAAACTACTTAAGTAGAACTCTCCTCACTCAAACAAATGGATGCTGAAAAGGAAAATCTTTCTGAATCTTAACACCACTGGGGGGTTACCAGCGACAGATCTTTTTACTTCAACAGAAAACAGACAGCTAAGGAAATTCTGTTGAGAACCCAGCAAAATAAGGGTTGAGGAGAGCAGTTGCCTTCTTCCTTGAGTGGACAGATTTTTCTGTATGCCTTTTTTGCTGATATCCCTTATCCCCAGAGTGCGCTGCTAAAGGTGTTGTCATACAGACCCAAAAAGATGGTAATTGCTTTCTTTTGGCCTTTGTAGCACTGCTTCTCCTCACTTGGGGGAAGAATGGAACACTGCTACCAGTCATGGACCTTCTAACCCAGAAAATAAGGTCCGTCATGCATACAAGTCTGAGGAGACTCAAGCTAACAGTTTAGAAGAGTGGATACTGATTCTAATCAATGAGGTCTTAGCAGAGCTGAGAATTAAACCTTGCACCTTAAGCATACGAGGCCGACACCTTTACCACTGTGCCGTATGACTTTTGTTTCTATCTACTCTTACTCCCAGGATATCTAGTCTATTCTGAAAGAGGCTAGAACCCAAGTACTTAGAAGGTCATATATAGCAAAATGGAAGGATTTTCCATCTAGTGCAAGTCTGATGTTCTCTGTTAAGCAACTCTAAATCAGATACTTAACTCATTCACTCCAATGGAGCTCGGGGAGTTTGCACTGTAACTTCCAATGTGTGGAGCCTAAGTCTTTTGACAGAATCAAATTATGTCCTCAAATTTCAAACAAATGTTCATATTTCTGGAACCACAGATGTCATGAACGAAGTATAAATGGCAAACTCTTCGGTACAAACTATTTTTATAGTGTGGTATTCTTTAGGTTCTAGGTCTTAAACCAAATGTTATAAGTCACAGTAAACACAGCAACTATTACATTTGTAATATTTTGTAAACAACGTACAATATCGCAGCAACCACTCAAGTTACATATATATATTGTCAGAAGCATTTTATTCATCTGGCTGACTGCTTTCATATGAGGCTAAGGAGTTCTGTCCATGTTACTTGGCTGTGGAATATTTTAGAAAAATGTGAAAATTGTATTTATGCAAATATCATAACAAAAGTTAATATCTATTTACTTGCACCTGACATAGGTCAAATATTAATGCAGTTTGGTTTGCCATTGTGTAAGCTTTAAGATGAACTCTTTTAAAACCTTCTACATAGCATGGTTTTGGAATTATTGATGCAGATCTGCACAAGCAGTATTTGACACCTGGCGACATCAGGAGGAGTTAACTCCAGATGCACCTGGAGGTGTCACTCAGATGTAATGAGTTAAATACCTCTTATTTCTTCAGGCAAGGGCTGTCTTATTCAAGAACCATGATGCTTCTGCCAATTCAGCCTGCATCCTAGCTGCTCCACCTGTCTTTTCCTACTTCTGCATGAAACAATTTCTGAAGACTATAGTATACTTCAAGCCACCTGGAAGGGAACCTGGCCCCCTTGGGACCTGAATTTTGTACTTGTAAAAACTTACTTTGCCACCCTTTGTACCACCAGCCTCATCGGTTATTAAACTATTTAAGTGGAAAACAGACCTGCTTTTAGCACTCACTTTAGTTTCTGAACTTTCAAGCTCTTAAGTGCAAGGAACCATTCTTAGTTTTGCACAAGGACAGAGTCGCCTTTAAAACCAGTCTTTCCTTTAAGCCCATTGTGGGCTCAGAAATTTATTTGAATCAAGACATTCACTGCATTGTGTTCTTCCTCAACCCATAAAACAAGAGAGAGAAGATATTACACTCGCTGAATGTATACAGACAACTGAGATATTACCTCCACAGAACTAACTATAGAAGCAGTTCTGACCATTTGCTGGTAGCCTTTGCAGAGAGAAAGCAGGTTAAGCCAGCTAGCAAACAAACTTTTTGTAACTGGATTGCAAGTTGCATCTCTTTCTGTTGCTTTCATCATGGAAAACTGCTTCCTTGGAGGATTAGAGCACCTTATGCCAGACACGAAGCCAAAGCCCACTACTACTGCCTTTTTGAAAGGGGTGCTGACACAGGTCATTCTAGAGATTTCTGCACTTTCCACTGTTCGTAGGATGTTACTAGGCTACCAGCCCTAGAGCCCTTACAAGCCTAGCCATGTTAATCCTGAGTTGCCCCAGTTTTCCTTGGTTAGGTAGATATAATTCAGAGAGCGAGTCTGTGATCAACACCGACTACCCCTGTCCATAAGGGACATGGTGCCACCACCAGGGTGAATTTGTGGTCTCCCATCCATCTGTCTTGGTTGTGCTTGAATAGGGTCATTGAGGAGCTCTGCTTCATGTGAACTGGAAGTTTATTCCAGAGGAGTAGTAATCTCTGGAAAATATGTCCGTCTCTCCAGCATGTTTTGTTTATGTCACAGGCTAGGTTAAGATCCCTAGAGTGAGTGACTTTTGTGCCATTTGACTTGTGGGTGTGCAGCAGTTCCATCAAGGTAGGCAGGGTCGGAGTGTGCCATGCAGAGGCCAGGCACAAGTCGCCTCTCAGCAGCCTATAAGCTACAGAGTACAGTGGCAGAGCTTTCAGCCAGTCCATGTAGATCATGACTTGGAGACCCTGAATTTTCTTGGTGAGAAACTTCTGTAGTCTCTCCATCTGCTGCAGGTGTCTGGTGAGGTACATGCAAAAGGGAGCACTGCAGTCTATTAATGATCTGATGAAGGTAGAGTATAGTGGAGTTATAACATCCTTATACCTGGATGAGATGGGCATCACAGAAGGCTTTCTATGCCACTGTGGTAACTTCATGGTCAAAGTTCTATTAACCTGTGTTTCCAGATCTCATACCACTGGGTTTGAACTTGGATAGGTGCTGTCAGTATTGTAATTGGTAGGGAATTCTGCTTTGCCAAAGGGAATAATAATGCATTTTTTTGCATGTAGTTTTAGACAGTGGCTTTGGCACCAGTCATTTGTCTGTGTTTACTCCTCCAGTAATATGTTAACATCATTGAGGAACATGATTGCACCCAGTTTACAATTATCAGGGAACTTGGTAAGCCAAAGGTCTACTTTTACCTAGATTTCAAGAAGTAGATTTCAACCAGTAAAGGGCCCGGCACAGATCCTTGTGGCATGCCACTGGTGACAGGTCTACTGGTAGAGGTGGAGTCACCAACTTTGACAGCATGTGTTCTGCCAAGATGAAATTGGCTACCCATCTAATCACATAAGGGTCGATCCCCAGCTGGAAGAGTTTCTCAGTGATACCTGAGTGGCGGATTGTGCAAAAAGCCTTGGCTAGGTCAGGGTAGGCAGTATGCACTCTGTTGTCTTCATCCAGGCCTGTGGTGACTTTCTTGAAGTCCACTGTATTTGAAAAGCATGATCTACCCTTAAAGCCAGACTGGTTTGGGTTTGGAGTTTGGTTGCCTATGTCTTTGTTGAGAAGGTCCATGATGATTCTTTCCATGGCCTTGGAGATGAAGATGGTTAAACTTATGGGTCTGTATTTCACAAGGTAGGCTGATGGCCCACCTTTATGCAAGGGGATTACTGTTGCTGTTTCTCACTCTGCTGGACCAAAGCCAGTTTTCAGGCTGTGGTTAAAGAGAGCACCAAGTGGGTCTTGTAGGTCCTGTTTTAGATTGTTTATTTAGCGACCTGGGATGTTATCTCGTCCCACTGGGGCCATTTTTTTGGCCTTGGAGAGCACAGATATGACCTGATCTTTAGAGGTACTAGACAGATGACTGGTGTCAGATATGCTTTGGGGTATGACTGGTGTGGGGGGGTGGGGGTGGGGGTGAAGTTTGTGCCAAATCTATCAGCTAGCAGATTGACAGTTTCCTCCTGTGTAGAATGGTGCCATCCACTACCATTTTAGCACATAGCTGGGCATTTCTTTTATATTTCATACATAGTTAAAGAACGCCTTATGATTATCCTTGGCTAAGGATGCTATTTTAGCTTTGTAGCTCACTTTAGAGGACTTTACAAGATTTCTGATTTGCTTGTTTAGTCTCCGAAGGTAATTCTTCATCTGCTGAGTCAGTTCCCTCTTGTTCTTTAGACATTATTTTCTTCCTCTTGTTATATAACGTGTTTATAGTTGATATACTTGAGGTCAACCAGGGTGGCTTGTTTTTTTTTTTCGGGAGGACCTGGTTTTGATCTGGTCAGGTACAGCCGAATCTATACAGTTCATAGGTGTTTACTAGGCTAATAACCACAAGGGCCTTTTTAGTCTAGCCATGCATCCCAAATCCCTGACAAGTTCTGATACCCTTGATAAGTGTAAGTGGGGGTTTGGGAGTTAAAACATTTACAAGCAGGGGCCTGGGAGATGAGCCATTACAGGTTGTCTGTATTCATTAGAAACATAGGTGCCAAACCATGGATGAATTTCCTATTCCCATTCCAGTTGTCCAAGTTGCAATTGAATTGGATTAGGGAGGAGCTCTGATTCACATGGATTGGGGAGCCTGTTCCATAGATGGAGTAGTCTCTGGGATACATACATGTCACTCCAGCAGGTCCTATTTATATCACAATTCAAGTTTAAGTCTTTAGAACTGGTAATTCTGGTGCTGTTTGTTTTGTGGATATGGAGGAGGTCTGTCAGAGTGGGGTCTGACAATGCCCTGTATGCAGACATTGATCTCTCCTCAAAAGCCTGTAGGAGACAGAATACAGGATTGGGCCTTGAGGCAGTCTGCACAGAACATTTCACTTATGCCCTGTATTCTTTTAGTGAGGAACCTGTGTGGACATTCCAGTTGTTGGATATACCTGGTTAGGTACATACCAAAAGGTGTAATTGTACTCAATTGTAGGTCTGACGAATGCCAAGTACAATAGAACAATGACTTCCTTGGACTTGAATGCCATACCTTTGTTTATAAGTTGTGCAACATAGAATGATTTCCTCACTGTTGTAGACATGTAGTGGTCAAAGGCTAGATTGCTATCTGTGTGTGTCCCCTTAGTCCCTGACTACTGGGTTACTCTAAGGGGTGTGCTGTCAGTATAATAGTTACCAGGGGTAGATGACTTCCCAAAGGATACTATTATGCACTACTTTGCATTTAGTTTTAGTCCATGGCTCTGACACCAGTTTTGTCTGTTAGCCCCTCCTGGGGAACATCTGTAAGTGTGAGATTCACTGACAGCTCCTAATTTGCAGTCATCTGCAAATTTAGTCAGCCAGAAATTGGCTTTGACTTCAGAGAAGTAAATGCCAAAAGGCAGTGGTCCAAGGACTGATCCTTGAGGGAATCCACTTGTGATTGGCCTCTTTGTAGAGGTGGATGCCCCAATTCTGACTTTTGGGGTCCTGTCTGTGAGCCATTTGGCTATCCACTGGATGACATATTGTACAAAACCTCTTGAGGTTGTCAATAAAGCCCAAGTGGGGGGTGTTGTGTCCCTGTACAAGAAACAGTTGAAGATGGTGACTGTTGATGCCCTCTTTTTACCCTGATACTCAGAGGTGGGTCCTCTGTATGTTTACTTGGGCTGGGAGATAGTGAGGGACTCTGTTATTCAGACTGGCCTAGAGCTTCTGCATGGCAGGAAGTCCCAAGAATCAGTACTTCCAACATAGATTCACAGGTTCGTAGGATGATACTGGGCTATTGGCCCAGAGGCCCTTAAAAGCCTAGCCAAGAATTTCTCCCATGTTTCTTCAAAGTCAACACCTGTTTCCCCTGTGCAGCAGGGAAAAAGTAGGTTTATGCTCTTGGACTAGTACAAGGCTAACTGCACCTGTGGGCCATTTTAAGCCTAGACAAACACCCCATATGAGAATCAAACCCTGGACCTTGCATCTGTAAGGTACACAGCTTAACCATTATGCCAACCTCCCAATTTTTAAACACTGTTGTGGAGCGTGCACATTTTACTTTCGGACATGAATATATCCCCCCTCTAACAGTGTTGCCATAGCTCATTAGAAGCACAAGAGCAGAGACAGCAGAGAGTAAGGGGCTGCATGCCCACATTTCAACCTCCTCAGAAGAGGTACGAGAACAAAAGCTGAACTGGGTGTAGGAATAGAAGAGAGAGCTTAAGAATGTGGCTGATAAGAGATGTCCAGACCTCTCCTCTTCCTTGCTTGGGAACTCTAGCTTTACAATTATAATAAGTTAGCAGCCCAACTGTACTTTCTTCGAAAAGATTTTCTAGCTATCTCTGTCAATTTGTTATACAAAATATTGCATCATATGCAAATAATGTTATTTCTTCTTGCATTGTACCCTAGGTATAACCTTACCATCAGGTCATCTCTTTAAAACATTCTCTCTATAACCAATATTGGCAGATCATATTTTCTATGCTAAAATCCGATTATCATTTTCATTCATTCCACAACTAATAGGTCTCTGGTCCGACTTGGCTGCTTCTACCAGATCCTCGGATCCAAAACTCTTGAGCTCCTCCCTTTACCCGTAATGCCCCACCACATTTATTCTACCTACCTTGTGTTCTTGCTAGCTTTCTCTAGAATTTTTTCTATACCGTTAACAATTTCATGGTACTTCTGTATAGTACCGTTGCTAGTACCTTATTTAAAATTTCTATATTTTCTAAATTTTTCTTGCTTACTTGGCGGAGTGTTCCTTGCACTAAAATTGTTGGTAGTTGTTCTTTATCCGTTTCCTCCTTTAAAAAAATGTTAAACTAGTAGTGTTGTAGTTCTTTTCTGGACTTAGCTTAGTAGGCCAGTATGGCTGACAAGCCTACTATTTTTAAAAAATGCATCACCTGTGGGCATAAAATCACGAACTTGGATGCCTAAAGGCAATGTGTATATTGTTTGGGAGATGTGCATTTAGATGTGAATTGCTGTATTTGCTCTGGTTTCAGTTCCAGAGCTCTGGCTTACAGGAGGACCAAGCTAGTGTTAAAGGGTCTTTTCCCTTCTACTACTTCATCTTCTGCTTCCATAGCTAGGGCTCAGCCCCCCTCTAAAACATTGAATAAGGAGAAGCCAGACTTGGCTCCTAAAAGTGAAGAATTTCACAAAAGGTCACCAGATTGCACATCCTCTTCTCCTCCTTCCTTGGAGCTGCCATCTAAGATATCAAAAAAATCTGATCTGACCATCTCGGAGTGGACTACTTCTAAATCATAAGCTCCCTGGATCTGATCACCTTCCCTCCTGTTGGATCCAGTCACTTCTCAGCTCCTTTCACCCTTCTTGAAGTGATCCCTCAGCAAACATTCAAGACCTCCGTCCTCCACACCCCCTCTTAGGTCGTTCAGAAATTTATCCAAGGCTGATGAGAAAATTTCTCAGAGTTCAGATCCAGATGGGGGTACTTCCGGCTCTGACTCCCACTGGATCTGTGAGCTGACCTTTGTCTACTTCCCTCTTGCTCTGTCCTTCTCCAATCCAACCCACTATTTCAGAGCACACAGATCTGAGACCCCTGGTGGTGTCCTCATTGGATCCAAAGATGGTCTTTTCTTTGACTCTGGTAACTTCCCTGAGTTGCCTGGCCCCAAGCCTTTCAGAGTTGAAGCATCGGCTCTAAATCCAGGAGTCTAGGGTCAACTCTGAAGCTGTCGGAGCCATCTCTGCCCCTCAGGACTTCAGCTTTGGTCCAACCCCCTCCTCGGGTGGAGTACTTGTGGGGTTGCAAGAACCGACGGTTGGGGAGTTATCGTCTCTGTTGCCTTTTACTTTAATTTCCCCAGGCACTCTGCCATTGAGGTTGTGGAGAGGGCCTTCTCTTTATCTAGAGAAAGTGCATCCATGCCCTCCTCGAATCAGACAACTGTACCTTCTTTAGTTCTCTGCTGTGAGCCTTTTTCATCCATTCCACTGGGACAACCAGCCTTATCAAGTCTCCAGGCGGTCCCTCAGGACTTTCTCATCTCTTCTGTTACTTCCCCAGACCATCCAACTGAAGAGGTCCCTCAGAAGAGGATGTGTAAAGGAGTACAACTAAATTCCCCTCAGGAATCTCTCACTGAGTACACTGATTTCAATGAAGGGGAGGGCATCCCCAGATCTCCACCTGAAGTGATCTAATTTGGAGACATTCTAGAACTTTTAAAACAGAAAGGTGGTTGGACTTCTGATACCCCTTCCCAGGAAGAATCTGTGCTCCTAGAGGCTTGTGGGTCTGGCCCAGCTACATCTTGGTTGATTTCCCCAGCTGATTAACTCATAGATCTTGTTTCTTACCAGGTGTGGAAAGTACTTGATACTGTGGAGCTGATCGTTAAATGTCCAGACAAAATTTTAGCTCCTCCCAAGGACAAGGGTACACTGAAGCAGGCGGGTCCCAGTTAATGCCATGGTTGTGTTGGCAGCCACCAAAAAAGAGCTTGTGGACTAGAGCTCTTCTGTCCATCCCCCTAACAGGGAGTCTTGGGCCTTGGACAGATTTGGTAAGTTTGCTCTAAGGCCACTGAATTACCTGGCACAGTTTACAAGATTACAAAGAGATTTGACTAAAGAACTTTCCAAATCTCTTTCTGGGTCCATGTCTGCCGAAGACCAAAATAAGAGTCTCCTCATAATTGGCCACCTGCCAGTCAATTTCTAATGCCTCCATGAGGCTGAACTGCCATGCAGTCGACGGTACCTCATGGGTGGTAGGTTTAGGTATAGCCATTAGGAGACATGCCTAGATGTGAAGCCCTTTAAGGTTTCATTCATCAATGTTCCCTTTGATGGATTTTTCTTATTCCTTATTTAGCCGCAAAGTAAAGGACGCATTCTCTAGTTGTGAGCAAGAGGGAAATACCCCAGCTGCCATGAGCATACGTTTTTCTGCCCCTCAAAAATCCTTTTATAGGAATAAACAGGGAGGTAGGAAAATGTAGTTTTGTAAATTCGAGGGTCCTTTTCAAGACTTGTGGGGATAGTTCTCCCAGGGGCAGAGGGGGGAACTGAAACAGAAGATGCCACCCCTGGGGCAGGGATGACCCACAGAACCAGGGCTTCCTGGATTCTTTTTCAGAGAAGTCCTACTATCGCTCCTTAATGGAGGCTCAACTGCTACCCTCTGGAGACAGTCGGGGGGGGGGGGTGCTTGGCTGTGCACCATACAGCCTGGCTGTCCATAACAAAAGATTCCTGGATGCATAGAATTATATCCAGAGGTTAGATAATACCATTTTCCCAAATTCCTCCTACAAGAAAGAAAAGAATTCCTGGTGGTCCACCCAATCAGAGGGGAAGCAGTAGTGTTAAAAATAGAAAACTACTAGAAAAACGTCATCCAGAAGGTCCCCTCAGAACAGAGAGGATCCAGGAGCCACTCAGGATTCTTCTTAGTGGCAACTAAATCAATGTGTGCAATATTTAAGGTTCCATATGGTCACTGTTCAGTCCATTCTGCCTCTACTGCAATAGGATGATTGAATGTGCTTGATATATCTTCAAGATGAGTGCTATCACATCAGAATGAGCAGGTGCTAAGAGGATTTCTGTGTTTCTGGCTGGGAGACGATCATTACCATTTCAGAGCACTGCCCTTTGGTCCTCACCACAGCCCCCCAGGTATTCACTAAATGTATTATGGGTGGTAGCAGTTCACTTGAGACTGCGGGGATTCCTAGTGTTTCCATACCTAGATGACTGGCTTGTAACTGCCCCAACCAGGCATCTGCTTCTGCAGGCAAGGGACTACTTGCTCCAGTTGTGCCTCCATCTGGGCATCACACTCAATTACAACAAATTACAACTTGCACCTACACAGGGTCTGAAGTTCATAGGTGCTCATCTAGACACAGTCAGTCAGATAGCCTCTCTTCCTCCCACTCGAAACCATGCACTGAGATCCCAGGTGGAGAAAGTAATGCAGCATTCTTCTCTTCCAGCACTACTAATTTTACAAGTCTTGGGATCCATGGCAGCTGCTATCACCCTCGTTTCTCTAGTCAGGTTTCACATGCGAATTCTTCAATGGACACTGCCAGTCCAGTGGTCCAGTCTTCAGCATTCTTTAACTGCCTCAGTTGATCTCACAAGTGTGCAAATGTATCTTCTTTGGTGTATTAATTCAGACAAACTCTCTGAAGGCCATCCATTTGTTCTTCCCCTGCCAATGGCCACAGTGACCAAGGATGCCTCCCAAATGGGGTGTGGGGGCACTACTTGGGAAGGATAGTCCAAGGTACATGGTCCCCTGAAGAGGCCAAGGTGCATGTCAATGTCCTGTAATTGAAAGCAGTTTGTCCTAGCATTGCAGGCCTTTCAAGACATGCTCCCGTATGGGACAGTTGCTTTTCAGACAGACAGTATGTCAGTGGTCTGATACATTAACAAAGTCCACTTTGTCAAGAAGCAGTTAGTCTGGCAGTGGGCAATCTCTTCCAGTTGCTGTCTAATAGCGAATGCACATTCCTGGGAAAGCCATCATGATTATGGAAACATTAAGCAGGTCTCTCGATGCCAAAGTAGCTGATGGAATTTTCTGTCGAAGGGGCCAACCATGCTGCAACCTATTCACTTCTCCCCTTAATAGCAAATGCACCAGGTTCTTTGCCCTGATCCCTCCAACGAGGAGTACTGAGAGATGTCCTAGTCCACGTTTGGTCCTCCGGTCTTCTTTACGCTTACCCACCATTACCTCTCCTTCCCAAATTTCTACAGTAAGCATTCTGGTTAAAGAGCTCAGTTATCCTCATTGCCCCCTTTTAGCCCCGTCAAATTTGGTTCCCCTTCCTCTGGACTCACCTCCTACAACCCACCCTGTATACTGGATCCAACTCCAGTCCACCTTTCTCACTTGACAGGGATAACTCATCCAGATATAACGGTCCTCAGACTGACCTCATGGTTTCTCCAGTTCCAGGTTCTCTTCCTCGGTCTATCATATTTTGTTATCTTCTCAAAAAGCTTCTACAAGAAAGATTTACAAAAGTGAATGAAGAGATTTGTATTCTGGGCTGTTAACAGGGATTTGGATCCTTTTTATGCCCCTGTACATGATTTTTTTTAGCTTCAGTTTTCAGTGAAGGGCTAGGTTTTCTACTATTAAGGTCCAGTTGGCCGTCATTTTGAATATGTTCGTGTTTCACTGTTACAGCCATTACACTTGGGTTATCCTGCTGGCAGGCTACCTGCAGTCGGCCAGAATTCCAAAGTCTAGGTCCGGTGTCGGTTGCTGTCGCCTCTTCCCTGACATCAGTGTGCCAGGGTTATAAAAGATGCAGCCGACCCCATTTTCTCCAGTCTTTCTTGCCGCGCAGTGCCCGAAGCAAAAGCAGTTCGCAAGTCCCGGTCGGCTGACTCCTGAGATTTTCGAAATAGAATTTCAGATCCGAAGTCTTCAATAAAGCTAAGTACCCAGTTGGGGAAACTTTTTCTTGCTCCAGGCCGATATCAGTAAAAGTTAACAGTTGTATTTCTTGTGAGAAGCAAATACCTCATAAGGATTTTCACTCTTACTGTATTCCTTGCCTAGGCCCTGACCAAGACGTCACTAGTTGTCGGTTTTGTGCTAGATTCAACAAACGCACTATTAAGCGTCTGTTTGATTTTGCTGTACATTACTTTGGTCGAAGGTTTAACTACATAATGCCATCAGAATAACTGACGACCAGAATTCATAAAAAACGCAAAGACAAAGAAAAGGACAGGCATCCGAGGTCCAAAACCGATGACAAAGCCTCTTAGGCCAGTCGCCGGTTCTCAGTGAGGCACTTTCACAGCCCCTAACACCCGCTACCTCAGAGCCACAGGTCATATCCGGCTCCCACGCGGAGACACCTAGGCCTCTGGAAACTCAAGGTATTGGGCCTGCGGAAACTATTCCCTCAGATGGGTCTGGAGCCGCTGAGCAGGCATCGGCTTCTGAGGGTGTTTTCAGACCTTCACAGCTTAAGTCCACTACAGCAGCCAAGGCAAAGTCAAAAACACCATTAAAGACAAGGAAACAAGTACAGCATTCTCCTGGACAGTCATCCATGCCAAAGAAACAGATGCTTAAAATGGCCGAGGACCTAATTACTTTGATCAGGGGTTCCCATCCCCTTCCGGATAAAAGGCCTAGGCAAGACACTGACTATGACTCCTCTTACCAGGTTTCTATTTCTTCTGATTCCTCTTCAGATCAGGGATATTCTCTCCCTCCCTATGAGGACTCTGATGCTGAAGAAATCTATACCTTCAGCCTCTCCGCCTGAGGATTATTCTTTTGGGGAAACCTTGCACACCATGAGGGAGCATTTCCATTGGGAGAGCCAGGATTATTCTGAATCCAAGAAAAGGCTGAGTATTTCTGTTATTGCCTCAGCACAGGCCCCTGGCTATCCCCCCTGTGCTTGATATTGTTGATGATGTTTTCTCCGAATCCAGTCTGTCTCCTGATTCCTTTACCCCCTGCACCAGTCAAGCTAGACAGGTACTACTTATAAAAACCCTGCTGCTGACCCAGAAACAATTTCTCAGGGTCCCAAAGGGGTTAAGGCTTCCACTGCAAAAAACCCTGTCCCTTCTGATAGGGATTCTAGAGCTCTGGATAGATGGGGGGGGGGGGGGGAGTTTACACTTCTGCTACTTTAGCTGTAAGGGCTTTAAACTGCCAGTTTCACATGCTTAAATATCAACAGTACCTCATGTCTTTGTTAAAACAGAAAATGCTTACAAACTCAGAATGTCCTGGCAATAAGGAAATGCAGGATTTATTGCATGCAGCTGAACAAGTGGGAAAGCATACTCTGCAATGTGGTTTTGATTCATTAGAGGCTTCTTATAGAGCCGCAGTTACAAGTTCTGTCATTCGAAGGCATGCTTAGTTGAAAGAACAAAGTTTACCTGAACATGTTAAAGTAAAATTATTGGATGCTCCACTACAGCATGATACTTTGTTTGGTGTTAAGGCAGAAGAGGTGTTAAAGAAAATGGAGGATAAAACAAAATCAATGCAGACAGTAAAGGATTTCTTACAGGTTCAGCCACCTAGGTTTAGCAGAAACTGGCCTTCAAAAAATTGGTCTTTTCTGGTGTCAGGCCACAAAGAGGCAGAAACAGACGCCCAAGAGGAAGATCTCAGCCCCAAGGCTCATACAGACCAAAACGATGGGGTGCTTCAGCCCCCAAAGGAGGAGAAGACAAATCACAACCTTATAGGAAACAGTCCCAATGACTTCCCTCTACAAATGCCAAGCACTTACCCTTTGGCAGCACCCTTAGGGGGAAAGCTAGCACTTTTCTCACAAAATTGGCACATGATCACCCAGGACAAATGAGTACTGAATATTGTTTCTCAGGATTACAGGTTCCACTTTCACACCGTTCCAAAATCAAAAGGTATGCTGGACCTGCCACAAAACCGATGGGCAGTGGCACAAAAACAAATTTCTGCTCTCATAGACATGAGAGCTATTCAAAGAGTACCACAGCAAGAACAGGGACAAGGATTTTACTCAAGACTTTTCCTGGTACCCAAAAAGGACAAAGCCTGGAGACCAATACTGGACTTGTCAATCCTAAATACTTTCCTGGATGTTCCAAAATTCAGAATGTTAACACTGCAGCAACTTCTACCCATGCTGTGCAAGAAGGCTTGGCTAGTTACTTTGGACCTCAAGGAGGCATACGTGCATGTCCCAATCAGACAATCTTGCAGAAGGTACCTCAGATTCATAGCTGGCTCAATGCATTACCAATTCTCTGCACTGCCCTTTGGCTTATCTACTGCTCCCAGGGACTTCACAAAATGCCTGGCACCAGTAATTGCATTTTGCAGACAAAAAGGAATTCAAATATATCCCTACTTGGAAGACTGCCTTGTTCAAGCAGAGAGCAAGGACATTCTACTAAAGCATCTGACATTTGTAAAAAGATTACTAATTTGCCTAGGGTACACAGTAAACGAAAATAAATCAAAACTAGTGCCCTCTCAAGAGATAATATTCCTGGGTGCAAGCTTAAATACAACTGCCCAGATGGCTTATCTCACGCCAGACAAACAAAGGCAACTGACTCATTACTTTCAAATGATGGCAACAAAGACCCAGCTCCCTGCAAGAAAAATTCTGCAGGCCGTGGGCTTCATGGCATCCTGCATTTTACTAATTCCATATGCAAGACTGCATATGAGGAAACTACAATGGTATCGAAAAAGTGTTTGGACTCAACTTTGCCACTGCCTAGAAACAATAATAACTCTAATTCCCTGCCTGCAACAGGAGTTTCGATGGTGGGCACTGGCCTGTCACCACAACAAGGGACAGCCTTTCACCTTACCTACAGCCAGGCAGACAATAACAACAGATGCATTGGATTATGCCTGAGGGGCACACATGGCAGGAAAATGTATTCAGGGCACATGGCCCAAGGAACAAATGCATCTTCACATCAATCAAAAAGAGATGCTAGCTGTATAGAATGCCCTGACAGCCTTCAAGGATCTACTACATCCAGGACAACTATTACTAAATACGGACAATACCACAGTTATGTGGTACATAAACAAGCAAGGGGGCACACATTCCTACCCCCTCTGCAGGCAAGCCATGACTTTGTGGAACACAGCACTGACCTATCAAATACATCTGTAGGCACAATTATTGCCAGGAACGAAAAATACACTGGCAGAAGAATTAAGCAGAAGTCTCATGGATCCTCACGAATGGAAACTAAATCCACAGGTCTTCAGCATGATGACAAGGAAATGGGGGCGCCCAGACATAGAACTTTTTGCCTCCCCTCACAACTGCTAACTACAGAGATTCTGCACAAGAACTTATCACTCACAAGCATGGAAAGTGGATGCTCTATCATTCAGCTGGAAAACCCTGACAGTTTATGCCTTTCCTCCACTGCCTCTTCTTCCCAAGGTGCTCCTAAAAGTCAGACAAGAGAAGCCAAAAATGATCCTGATTGCCCCAGACTGGCCACGCCAGCACCGGTACGCAATTCTAAAGAGCTTGTCTCAAGGCCCAGCCTGGCCTTTAACTCAAATTCCTCATCTTCTGACTCAACAAAACAATCAGATTCTGCGCAGTCAACTCAGAACCTTAAATCTGGCTGCATGGCAGTTAATATAGCCACTCAGACCACACCTCTCTCTAAAGCTGTTATGGATGTCATTTTAGAAGCCAGGAGGCCCAGCACTAGGAAATCTTATGCAGAAAAATGGAAGAGATTATGTGCTTGGAACCAGGCACAAGGACTCGAACCACTTGTTCCAGATATACCTCAGATTTTACAATACCTAACTGAGATGCTGGACAAAGACCTATCCTTCTCATCAATTAAGATCCATGCCTCTGCCATTTCAGCTCATTACAATATGGAACCTCCTATTTTCTCTCATCCACTGCTAAGACAGTACCTCAGAGGGACGAAAAACATAAGACCCCCAAGGAGAGCACCAATACCTACTTGGGATCAAAACTTTGTTTTAGAAAAGCTCACACTGCCTCCTTTTGAGCCAGCCAATACAGCTGATATAAAATTCTTATCATGGAAAACTGCTCTGCTCCTAGCAATAACTTCAGCAAGAAGAGTCTCAGAGTTGCAGGCATTAATGGCAGTGGAACCTTTCATAATTTTTCATCAGGACAGGGTCTCTCTAAGGACAAACCCAACATTTATGCCAAAGGTAGTATGCAGTGTGGCTCTTAACCAAACCATTCATTTGCCAACATTCTATTCAAATCCCCAGAATAAAGGGGAGAGATTTCTGCATGCTTTGGACATACACAGACAGCTACGATTCTACTTGGACAAGACAAAAGCTTTCAGAAAAACTGAGCAACCGTTTGTAGCTTATGCTGCAGGATCACAAGGAAAGCCTATCTCAAAGCAGACTATTTCAAAATGGATAGGACACTACATTCGCTTCTGCTATTCACAACATGGCAAATCAGTGCCTAAGGGCATTAGGCCACATTCTACCAGAGCAGCAGACACTTCAGCAGCCTTCCTCAGAGTACCACCAACCAAAGACATTTTATAGGCTGCAACCTGGAGTTCAGTGCACACTTTCACCAAGCACTACCACTTACCTCTCTACTCTAAATCCAGAGCAGGCTTTGCCACTGCAGTTCTGCAGGGCCTGGTAGCCTCTCCTAATCCTATTTAGGCCCAGCCACTCAACCTCAACTTTGGGATTCAACCAAAGTGTAATGACTGCAACAGTGAAACACGATGAACATAGTACAGTTGTGTACCTACCATAAATGTAGATGTTCGAGTGTATTCACTGTTGCAGTCCAGGTTACCAACCCACCATCCCCCTTTTCTTTGCTGGGACTTTTCTGTACTTCTCAATTCTATACGCCCTATGTGGTGTATTTGCTTGTAGATGAAGGAAATGTTTATTTTAGTACATGCATGATTTTTGGCATAATTTTTTCAGCCTACCTATTTGGGGGCACCTGACATCTGGGGCAAGAAAAACTGAAGAAAATGACGTCGGCTGCATCTTTTATACCCCTGACGCACTGACGTCAGGGACGAGGCAACAGCAACCGACGCTGGACCTAGACTTTGGAATTCTGGCCGACTGCGGGTAGCCTGCCAGCAGGATAACCCAAGTGTAATAACTGCAACAGTGAATACACTCAAACATCTACATTTATGGTAGGTACACAACTGTACTTTCTGTCAGGGAGCAAATAATTCTACCTTAGCTTCTTTTAAGTTATATAAAGCCTTTCTTAAAGGGGCTTTTTTACTTGGACCTCTACTGAAGGATCCTACCCCTCCTTGGAACTTAACTGTTGTGCTACAGGCCCCGTCTCAAACTCCCTTTGAACATTCAGCCAGGTCAGATCTAAAATTATCTTGGAAAAGCATTTTTCTAGTTGCTGTCGCATCAGTAAGACAAGTGCCTGAGCCCCAGGCTATATCTTCCTTATCTCCTTACCTGGTTTCCCACAAAGACTGGGTGTCTTTGTGGACCAACCCATCCTTTTTGCCTAAGGTAGCTTCTGAGTCCAACATTAACCAGGTCATTAACCTCCCAGTTTTCTTTCCTAGCTTTTCAAATAAGGAGCAGTACATGCTGCATCTTTTGGATGTGCATAGACAGCTTCATTTTTATCACCGTAGAAGCAAGGATTTCCAGAAAACTGACCAGTTGTTAGTCTGTTTATCTCCTAGTAGATTGGGCAAGCCAGTGTTCAAAGTTACACTGGTCAAATGGTTAAATGACTGTATCTCCTTCCTCTGTAGTAAAAGAAGATTATCCTTGCCTAAGCCTTCTAGAGCTAATTCTAGGTCTATGGCTCATCTCTTCAGCTTTTTGGTCGAGGGCTTCCATAGATGACATTTGTGCTACTGCAACTTGGGCTAATGCTCCTACTTTTATTGCTCATTAAAAATTGGATTCTGTTTCCAGGAATAGAGTTGCCTTTGGTTCCACAGTATTCCAGAATATCTTTTCATGAGGGCTACTCAAGGTTAAACTAGCTGGGGACTCTGTCCCATCAGTTGAGCAGTGAATGAAAAGGACATCAGATAAAAAAGCTATGTACTCATCATAATGTTCCACCTGTGTAGTCTGTTGTCATTCTTCCTCAACTTCCTGCCTTTTTCCGCCCTCCCTTTACTTCTGGAAAGACATGAGAGGTTTTCTTGGGAACCTTTGCTGTTTCTTGTTCTTTTATTAATTTCTTTAATTCTTCTTTATCCCTAGGGACAGTAAACTTGATTTGAGGTATGTTAGGTTGGTGGGGCATTGTGGGTAAAGGGAGGAACTTGAGAGTTTTGAATCTGAGGATCTAGTGGATGTGACCAAGTCGGAACCAAGACCCATCTGTTGAGGAAGAATGAGGGCAATACAGATGCAACATTGTTGTGGGTACATAACATTTTTTTTTGTTTAACTGCATTGTCCAAAACATAAAGATTCATTTTTCTATCTGTATTTCTAAACTTATTTCATTAAGGCAATATAAAGTCTTCAGCATTTCTCCTTCTGTTCTGCTAATTTCTTATTTTCTGAATCTGTTTACTAAGTGATGGCTTTATGTTGTGCTTGTCAGTGTGGCACTGTGTTATGCTAATTTCCATTATTGTGATTCTTTTTCAGTATACATCCTGCAAAGTGCATTTTGACCTCAGATTCATAAAAGAACTATTGATGGGAGCTTTTGAAAAGGGAAAGAGCAAATTATGTAGAAATAAATGGAATTTATGGGAGCAATATGTAAGCAATAATGCCCTCCAGGGTGTGTGTTAATGTGAAATTAATGCCCTCCCAGGGGTGTTATGAGGCCCGACAATGCTGGCGACAGACCTCTATACCCCTGGAAGGGCATTAATTACACATTAACATACACCCTGGAGGGCATAATTGCGCTTAGAGAATGGGGTCTCTGTAAAATTGTTTTATTTACTTTTTTTTGGTAAGTACTGTGTTTGTTTAATATATTTTTGATGCAAAATAGTTCCTTCACCTAATGTTTCAAACATTCTGTAGTATACGTTAATGGTGTTGGAGGATGCATTTTACATCAAAAATATATAGAACAATAATATAGTACTTAAAAAAAATAAGTAAAGCACAACAATTTTACAGAGCCCATTCTTTCTCTCTCTCTCTCTCTCTCTCTCAAATAGTCTCTTCTACTTTCTGACACACACATACATATTCACACAGTCTCCTCTGGTTTCATACTCGCATTCACTCACGCAAGCATAACTTTCAAACTCTTAGCACCAAAAAAAAATGGGCAAAGCCGAAAATAATGGGGGAACAAAGCCCCAAAAATAAGGACAAATTTTAAATATTGCTCTTGTAAACTTAGAAACTTGCTAGAATTGTATTACAATGCATTTTCTGAAAGATATATGGCCTGAAACTCAAATGCCTGTCATTATTAAGTGAATTCACTCCTCACTGATTTGCCACAAGACTTCAGAAAACCACAAGTTTTATGAGTAACAGACAAAAAATGCGAGGCAAAACTCTGGACATTCTGTGAACAAGACTAATCTCTCTCTTGATCTCACACACGCAGTCTCCTCTGCTTTCTTACATGCATTCACTCTCACAAGTTTACTCTCACTCTCTCTCGATTTCTGACGCACACAGTGCCCCCTACTTTCATACACGTATTCACTCACGCAAGATCACTCTCTCGATCTCATGCACACAGAGACACACACACACACACACACACACACACACACACACACACACACACACACACACAGTCCCCTCTATTTTCATACACGCATTCACTTACACAAGATTACTCTGTCTCTCTCGATCTCAAACACACAACCCTGTCTCTTCTCCTTTCGTACACACATTCACTCACACCTGCAGACAGAAGCATAAACAGTTATACACATACATAGACACGCATACACTTTTTTCGGTTTATTTTTTTTATACTCACTAAACAACAAACACTCTGCTTAGCAACTGTAAAGTAATGGTGGAAGTTAGTTTTTTATGCTGCCATGAAGCAGTGGACTCATTTTTCAGTGGACATTACTTGTACATTAATACTCTGCTGGAGAATGTTCGTTCTCCATTTAGGGTGCTGATGTACAGTTTGCCCACTCCCTAAATGCAGAATAATGTTCAGGAGGATGAGTGAGGTTTTAGGGAAGGCAAGAACTGAGCAATTTATGTAATGTTGAAATTAATGCTTATTCAAAAGAAAATATGTAATATAAAATGTATGAACATGAAAAAGTGTTAATAGGTATGTTTCATTGATGTTTGTGTCCCTAGGTTTTAAATATAATTCAGTACAGGTGTTTAAAAATATATTTCCCTGATATATTTTTCTGAAAAACACACTTCCTCTTGACTGTTACAGGAGAATTTCAGCATTCCAAGTCTTCAGTCTCCTTAATTTATCAACAATGAATGAATCTTCTTCAAGACTAATTCTTCCTTTATGTCCAGACTAATAGTAGGAGTATCTCTTAGTGTATGTATTGACTATTTTTTTTTCCAGAAACAGTGGTGAATTTTGTTTACATTTGGTAGACATGCTTAGGCAACTTAAATATACTAGAAAAACCAAGGAAGACAGAAAGACTAGTCAGCTGTTTGTTTCATTTAAGAAGGGGAAACCATGGCCAGCAGTTAATAAACAGACCTGTCAAGATGGTTGGCACATTGCATTGCCTTTTTATGACAAATATAATAAACCATTGCTGGATGCAGTAGTAATGCATTTCACAACAGCAGCATCAGCAGCATCTTACAGGAATGATTTTGTATAAGCCAGTTCAGAACTTGCCTCATTGAGCTGCAGTTCCCACCTTCACTTAATGCTAAAAGTGGGCTTTACAGTCCAGATGCAAGACAGCTTTTGGTGGCTGTGTTATTGAGGTCCATTTAACTTGCTTTCACGTGATAGTGTGGCTTTGAAAGCTGCCCGGGAGTGTTATGATTTACTGTTGCATTGATTATCTATTAAAACAATAGTCCAATTGTGTGTGTACGCATACTTGTCATATTCCAAGGTCTTTGAGGGGTGGTCATTATAATAATAAAACTACCATTCCTCCTTTTCCATTCAATATTTTGTGTAGTTAATGTAACCAGCATTGTTTTACTTTTGTTTTAATACAGTTGTAGAATTCCATAATTATCAAGGTAATAGCAAGCCACAATCAGAATTCCTAATTAGGCACTAAGGGTCTTGAAGAGCAGAAGATGGCTTTTAGCAATGTTATCTGTACGAGTGTCTCTCATACCCACCAGTGAAGGTTCTGTTGATTGTGTTCACAAGACTTTCTGAGGTCTTCATTAAGAATATAGTAGTACAGTTGAAAACTGTGACTATAAAAAAGAAAGCACATTGGATGTAACTCGAATGTTATGATTAATAGTTGTAGTGATCACTAATCAAAGGAGAACTATTATGGTAAGTATTGTAAGGGTTTTTATTTATTTATTTAACATTTGTCAACTGGGAAAGTACGACTAGGACATAGCCTATTTTTAGTTGTGGCCTGGGGAGTAACTCTCCAGATGCATGTCTGGAATGTGGGAAGAAACCGTAGTACTCTGAGGAAACCCCACATGAACAAAGGAAGGACATGTTAACTCTGCACAGAAGGCACCCTAGCCGAGAATCACACCAAAGAATCTCTTGCTGTGAGACAATGTTAACTGCTGCACCACTGTGCTGCCCAAAGAGAAGTCATCTGGAAAACATTTTAATATTGGTAGCCATCTAGGTCATGACTGAACTTCATTCTGAAGTCTTCCAGGGCCAAATCTCTGCCTGGGAATAGCCACAAAACATGTTTTGATTATATTTGTTAACCTAAGTTTCCTACCAAATCTTACCCTTGTCAAGACCTTGGAAAATCGGTTATGCATGTCCCAGTTTGTTAAGGCAGGTTATGGAGGCAAAAATGCTTGATTGTGGTAGATGTGTTTTGGTCCATATAAGTGTTTTCTGAATTGCTCCTTCTCACTTTCTTCTCTGTGGAAGATGATGAAAATTTTTCTCTCACTCTTGAGTGCAGTCTTACACTCTCAAAAACTAATTGTTTTCTTAGATGCCTCACTTTAACAGACCCCTATGGCCTTAGTGCTTTATTTGTAATATTTATCACTGTATTTCCAGCTTAGCAATTATTTTTGTTTTTTTATCCTATTTAAGTTTTCGTTTTTTTATATGTATATATATATATATATATATATATATATATGTACACACACATTCATTGATATGATTTGTTATTGACACACAAACCTGATGTAGTATATATTTGATATGAAAGCGATCTTTGTTAAAAGTTGTATATTTGTTAATATTTATTCTGGTATATGTCTATTGGTAGATCTTTTTGTTAGTCAGTCATTTTTTAGTTTGGTTTCTTTATTAATAATGTTTTGATTAGTTGGCTAGCCTGTACTAATGAGATTGTAATTTGTCTCTAGCTTTCTAGATTTGGTTTTAGTTAGCACAGTCATTTGTGTGTTTCAATAAACCATATTCCATTTTTAACTCAACTGTGGATTACCTATGTTTTTGCTTATTTTGGAGCACGTATTTTATAGTTTGATTTGTATTAAGTGAACTAAATGCATAACGTAATTTAGGAAGTGAACATCACACCCTCCACACTGCAAAGTTTCTTCTTGGTCACTTATTCATTGAGGCACATTGCTTGGGTTTGTTATGATGGTATTTGTTTTTGATATCTCATACCGAAGACCATCCTTTTCTCTCTTCAGGATATTCTGTGTTCATTCCACTGCTGACACCCTGGTAGTCCATTTCTTCTGAGGGTACTGGAGCTGTGCATTCCCAGGCTAGGAGAGAGTCCTATGCCATTGTTATCTCCCAGGGAGAAGAATGCCTGTACACAGTTTCCCATGGCTGTTAATGGAAGATGCATTCTGACACTATGAGGTCAGCAGGCTTGAACTCCACTGGAAGATACTTAGTGCTACTGCTAAGTGTAAACTGTCATGAGGCAGAGCTGTCTCCCTCCCCCCATGATGTGTGAGCTGGCAACAGACTCTTAGCATCCATCCTTCTCAGTGAGCTGCTGTGCGTGTCCAAGTCACTATTCATTCTGGTCATCTAAAGCATAGGCATGGCTTTATCTTTATGTGCCATAGAACTGCTTCATTGAAGACCATGTATCCCCTTGAAACCGGGCCTTTGTTCTAGCAGCATTGACATAACGTTCCTTTCAGTAGTGCGCTGCTCCTTTGAAATTCCTAATCTTGGATGTTATTCTGAATCAAAAGATCCAGCTTTCTTGCTTCTTTTTTCAAAATGTATACACATCTAGCATTGTAGAGATTTGTGAAGACAGTTGTTTGGCTTAATTTCTAAAATTAAAGAAATTAGACAATCTGATCAACTTTTTCTTTGTTTTGCAACTAGAAAAGTGGGTTCCCCTGTAAGGAAAAAAAATTCCAACTGGGTAGCTGCTTGTACTGGATTCTGTTGTAGTTCAGCAAATAAGCCTATACATTATATCATTAGATCACGTTTAGGTAAGGAGAGGTAGTTTCTTTTATCTTTTATTTGAGAAAAACCTCCACAGCTAATTGCAAAGCTGCTGTGCTTGGTCCACCATCTATATATTCACTACAGGTTAGATGCTGGCTTCAGAGCTGGGGGTAGTTTTGCTACTGCAGTTGTGCTGTACTTGCTAAGTGTTTGGACACACAATCTGGTGTTCTATACATCTACCACTGTAAAGTCTGAGACCTTGATTTATCATAGTACAGTTGTGTGAGGTTGTCTGCAACAGTAAGCTCCTGTCTCCACAGTGGCATCTTGTCCTTTCCCCAGTACACCTGTTTCTTACAGGAGATTATTGTTAGTCTTGTCACAGGCAAATTGTTGATGTAAATGTCTGCTTGAATGGTGATGCCATCTGTGTTGGTTGTGTCATCAACCAGGACAGTGTGGTGGATTTGCCTTTTTATGCCATGGAAATATTTGCAATTGCAGGATAATAAACTGTGATGCCTTTCATTTTTCACTTTCACTTTTTTTTTCTTCTGCACAGCTTCTGATGACATCAGGCATCCTCCAAGTCCCAACTCATGCGATGCTCCTCTTGTCAGTTGATCCTACACTGAGAGGGTCTACCTTCCAGGAGAGCCATACATATGTAGCTACTAACTGGAGGAAAAAAATGCTCACTGTCCTCTTAGTGTGCAGGAACCTACCAAAGGGCTTTCATAATGCTACTAGTAGCGGGCTTTTCTTCTTTAAGCCCTACCCACTGAAATGCTGGCTGACACTCTGACAGTGGGCATGCAATGGTGTAATGAGGGAAATACCCCCACCTCTGTAGTGGCGTATCCCTTATTGCCTGCCCCTGTGTGTTGCAGCAGTAGACTTTGGCACAGCAGTAGTATCACTTTCATTGCCTGCATCTTCCCTTGTGGTCCAACACATTCCCTCCCCCACACCCAAATGAGGTGAGCAGGATCCATCACATCATTCTTTTCCCCCCATGCAGGCTCTATGTCTGAGCAACTGACTGAACCTGAGTTGCCTCTATCCTAGACAAGATTTTATTTCCTCTCTGCCAAATGAACTGACAGCAAACTGTGTTGTCTAATTTAATATGATTGGTACTGCAGCCATATAGCATGTAATGCCCCCCATGATGCCATGGTAAATTAATATTAGTCTGTTGCATAGAAGGTATCCTAACTGCATGTTGACAGAGTGTAGCTGCTTTATTTTGTACACTCCAGTTTTTCTGTTGAGGTAGGAATTTCTGAATTGGATGTCTCTATAAAGCATTTTGATGTGATTGAGAGGTATGCAGCTACTTTATATACCACCATAGCTGGGATGTAGTTGGGATTGTCCTGTCAGTTTAGTATCTTGTTCATACCTGTCAACTTCCTGGCACAAGAAATCTGGGCAGAGCTGAAAATACTGGGGTGTAGGGGGTGGGGTGGAGGTGGTAGGCAGAAGGGAGACCAAGGCAAAACATAAGGGCACAGTGTAGTTATTGCTGTTAAAAACTTAAAGTTGCTATAATAACAGGATTTGTATTAGCATGCATTTGCTGAAGGATATGAACACTGAAATGCAAATGTATGTCATTATTTAGTGATTTCAGTACTCCATAATTTGCCAGAAAACCAAAAATTGTATGAGGAGCAAACCAAAGATCATCATCATCTTCTTTTGGCTGTTCCTGTTAGGGGTCGCCACAGCAGATCACCTGTTTCCATTTGTTCCTGTCCTCTGCATCTTGCTCTGTCACACCAACCACCTGCATGTCCTCTCTCACCACATCCATAAACCTTATTTTAGGCCTTCCTCTTTTCCTGTATACTCAGCATCCCTCCTCAGCACATGTCCAAACAAACGTAATCTTGCCTCTATGGCTTTGTCTCCAAACCTTCCAACCTGGGCTGATCCTGTAATATACTTATTCCTAATCCTGTCCACCCTCATCACACCCAGTGCCAATCTTAACATCTTTAATTCTGCCACATCCAACTCAGACTCCTGCCTTTTTGTCAATGGCACTGTCTGCAACCCATATAACATAGCTGGTCTCACTACCCTCTTGCAGACCTTCCCTTTCACTCTTACAGGTACTCGTCTGTCACAAATCACTCCTGACACTCTTCTCCACCCACTCCATCCTGCCTGTACTCTCTTCACCTCTCTTCCACACTCACCGTTAATCTGAACTATTGACCCCAAGTATTTAAACTCATCCACCTTCGCCACCTCTACTCCTTGCATCCTCACCATTCCTCTATCCTCCCTTTCATTCACACACATATATTCTTAGTCCTGCTGATCTTCATTCCTCTTCTCTCTAGAGCATATCTCCATCTCTCTAGAGTCTCCTCCACCTGTTCCCTACTCTCACTACAGATCACAATGTCATCTGCAAACATCATAGTCCACGGGGACTCCTGTCTGATCTCGTCTGTCAACCTGTCCATCACCATTGCAAATAAGAAAGGGCTCAGAGCTGATCCTTGATGTAACCCCACCTCCACCTTAAACACATCCATCACTCCCACCGCAGACCTCACCGCTGTCACACTACCCTCGTACATATCCTGTACCACTCTTACATACTTTTCTGACACTCCTGACTTCCTCATACAATACCACAACTCCTCTCTAGGCACCCTGTCATATGCTTTCTCTAAGTCTACAAAAACACAATGCAACTCTTTCCGACATTCTCTGTACTTCTCCATCAACACTCTCAGAGCAAAGATCGCATCTGCAGTGCTCTTTCCTGGCATGAAACCATACTGCTCATCACTAATCATCACGTCCCTTATTAACCTTGCTTCCACTACTCTTTCTCATAACTTCATGCTGTGACTGATCAATTTAATCCCTCTGTAGTTACTACAGCTCTGCACATCACCCTTATTCTTAAAAATTGGTACCAAAACACTTTTTCTCCATTCCTCAGGCATCCTCTCACTTTCCAAGATTTCATTAAACAATCTGGTTAAAAACTCCACTGTCATTTCACCTAAACACCTCCATGCTTCCACAGGTATGTCATCTGGGCCAACAGCCTTTTCATTCTTCATTCTCTTCATAGCTGTCCGTACTTCCTCCTTGCTAATCCATTGTACTTCATGATTCACTATCCATACATCATCCAACCTTCTCTCCCTCTCATTCTCTTCATTCATCAACCCCTCAAAGTACTCTTTCCATCTGCTCAACACACTCTCTTCACTTGTGAGTACGTTTCCCTCATTATCCTTTATCACCCTTACCTGCTGCACATCTTTCCTAGCTCGGTCCCTCTGTCTAGCCAATCGGTACAGGTCCTTTTCTCCTTCCTTAGTGTCCAACCTTTCATACAACTCTTCATATTCCTTATCCTTAGCCTTCGCCACCTCTCTCTTTGCCATGCACTTCATCTCCTTATACTCCTATCTACTTTCTTCATCTCTCTGACAATCCCACTTCTTCTTTGCTAACCTCTTTCTCTGTATACTCTTCTGTACTTCATTCCACCACCATGTCTCCTTGTCGTCCTTCCTCTGTCCAGATGTGATACCAAGCACCTTTGCAGCCGTCTCCCTTACTAGCTCTGCTGTAGTTACACAGCTATTTGGTAACTCTTCACTGCCACCCAGTGCTTGCCTTAAGTCATCCCTGAATTCCATCTCACAGTTACCCTTTTTCAATTTCCACCACTTGATCCTTGGTGCTGCCCTCACACTCCTCCTCCTCTTCTTGATAACCAACGTCATTCTACAAACCGCTATCCTATGCTGCCTAACTACACTTTCTCCAGTCACCACTTTACAGTCTCCAATCTCCTTCAAACTGGCCCTCCTACATAAGATATCATCCACTTGTGTGCATCTTCCTCCACTCTTGTAGGTCACCCTATGTTTCTCCCTCTTGTTAAAATACGTATTCACCATAGCCATGTCCATCCTTTTCGCAAAATCCACTACCATCTGACCTGCATTCCTTTGTTTAACACCATACCTACCCATCACTTCCTCATCCCCTCTGTTCCCTTCACCAACATGCCCATTGAAATCTGCTCCAGTCACCGCTCTCTCACCCTTGAGTGCAGTCATCACCACTTCATCCATTTCACTCCAAAATTTTTCTTTCTCATTCATTGCACACCCAACTTGTGGAGCATACACACTAACAACATTCATCATTATACCATCAATTTCCAGCTTCATAAACATCACTCTGTCCGACACTCTTTTCACCTCCAAAACACTCTCAGCATAGTGTTCCTTCAGAATAACTCCTACTCCATTTCTCCTCCCATCCACACCATGATAAAACAGTTTGAACCCACCTCCGATACACCTAGCCTCACTCCCCTTCCATCTGGTCTCTTGCACGTACAATATACCAACCTTCCTTCTGTCCATCATATCAGCTAGCTCTCTCCCTATACCAGTCATACTGCCAACATTCAAAGTTCTGACCCTCACTACCACAGTCCTAGCCTTTCTCCTGTCTTCCTGCCTTCGCCCATGTCTTCCGCCTTGTATCCTCCTTCGGCCAACAGTAGCCCAATTTCCGCCAGCACCCTGTAGGCTAACAGTACTGGTGGCAGTCGTTAACCCGGGCCTTGACTGATCCGGTATAAAAATTTTTCTTGGTATCTGCATGAAATGTTTTGGTGAAGTTTTACGCCGGATGCCCTTCCTGACGCAACCCTCCCCATTTATCTGGGCTTGGGACCGGCACAAAGAAATGCACTGGCTTGTGAATCCCCAGTGGCTGGGCTGAGGAGCAAACCAAAGATATGAGGCAAAAATCTGGACATTCTGCAAACATTTGGGCATTTGAAAGGTATTATCCTTGTTGTAACTCCTTGTAGATTTTCATATTTCTGACTTGCTTGGTTTTGTGGAACTGTTATCTTTTTGATCTGTGGTTATACTAACCTATTTTGTATGTTGCCAAACTCAGCTTTGGAAGTGTATATCATTACTCATCCCATTTAATGGAGAATGTTTTGCCAGTCTTGGAGTGCTGTCTGAGGGAATCATGTAACCTGTCTAACATTACGAGAATGGGGCACTTCAGTCATCTTTTATTATGAAGAGTAATTTATGCAGTTGTATTTTACCTTTTTTGCCTTCCTTTGGCCAATGTATCCAAAGGTCAAAAGGTTGTATCTTTCAGCTCACATTTTGTCTTATTTCACTTAAAAATCAAACAGTCTTTTTCTAGTCTGACACAGGCTTGCTTGCAACTTTTTTAGTTCAGTTTTAGATTCCCTTCATCTGTAGAGTTCCTTCTCCACCCCATCTTCTGTTTTGTTTCTTTTAATTTGTTTCTTCTACAGACTGTAGTGAAAGGTCAATTTCCCTAAAAAGCAGTTGTGCAGTTGCAGTAGCATAATATTTTTAAATGTTTAGCTGCATGCTTTCTTTTTGAATTCTTATTGTAGCAATATGAATACTTCTCAAGTGTACCTCATTATGAGGAACGTACGTCATTTGCAGTCTTAAAAAGTTCATGTTCCGCATTGAAAGGGTCTGTCACACATTCAGTATTAGGAAATTAACGGATATCTATGGTAAATAGAAAAGCATCATAATTCATTAAAAGATATTTTTATAAGTAAAAGGAGCATATTTAAACCATCCAATGATCTTCCTAGTTGAAGTTGTAAGCCATTAGTGTGTGTTCCACATTTTGCCCATTTGTTCCACATTATATGGGCTAGTGTTCCTCATTTTGGAGATGGAAGGTTGAGAGCTATGGCAATATGTTAAGCGTGTTAATTATATATATATATTTTTCTTCCTGGTTGAGCAACTTCGGTCTTTTTCTTTGTTTCGCAGGAAAAGTTAGAATTGTTAACCAAGGAGAATCAGGAGATGAAGCACAGGATTGGTCTTATGGCTGCAGAACTTGAAACTGGTGATTTAGCTCGGATGCAGGGTAAGACAGCATGCTTTTTCTTTGTATCTGAGGGTGAGCTGTGGTATTTTCCAGTAGTCTTCAGACTTGAGAAGGGTGTGATGCAGCTGTTCCACTTAAACTGGTTATATAGCAATTAGAAAATTATAATTTGCTTGCTGAGAGAACACAACCATTTATACGTTCTTAAATGCTGTTGCCTTATTTACTTGTCTGTAGTTTTGTGATTTGCAGTTTAGAATTCTTACTTCCTTTAAGTATACTTACCACTATGTCCTGTTTGTGATGTTTTGCTTCCTAAACACTGGTCTGCAAAATGCAGGAAATAAGATTCATAAAGTGTCCTTATAAGATTTTGCTTTGTGGAACAAAACTGCTAACTGGCTGTTCTTGAATTCTAGAGGCTTCACAAATAGATATGTTTAGGATACCACACAGACCAAAAAATATGAAAATAGTGTACTCCGTTATGTACAATGCACTGATCCTTTTCCCTCAGTCTGTCTGCTCAGACGTTAGGGTATGGAACCACTCATTTGATCCAGTCTGGCCAACTGCCAGTGCTCTTAGCTTTAAACTCCTATAATTTCTTCCCTTCCATAATCCCTTGCACCCTCCTAGCTTCGTATCTCTTTTGCCATCATTGGAAAATGTCAATCCATCTAGCAACAGCTATGTGCTCTCGTCTTTGGTTAACTAATTGCTAACCTTTGGGCTTTATTCTTGTGTATATAGCATAATATTTAAAATTCTGTTATAATTCCCTGCTTAAACTCATTATTTACATTAATTATTTCTTGGCCTTGACTCCTCATAGAGAGTTGGCTAGTTCCCAGGTGTATCTTCTTTCACTTTGTGAAAAAGTTAAAAGTTTTTTTAGGAAAAAAAAAAAAAGAGTTAAACTTGTTTCCTGATTTTTTTTTTTTTTTTGTCTTAGAAATAGTGTTGTAGTGTTAGTTGTGGGATTTGTTTTCAAAATACTGATTACTATGATCCTTCATGGGGTGCTTTTATATTGATATTTATAGTGTGTAACTGGTGTTTAGCCACTAGATGGCGGTGATGTACACAAAATCCTTTTGCGTTATAAGCCTTTTTGTGCTAACATGTTTGGATATATTTAGGCGAAGTATATTTTATGATAAGTTATTTAAGAATACAGTTCAAAAAACATGCTGTAGGTGGATTGGGCACTCTAAAGTGGCCCTAGGCATGAATGCGTGCGTGTGTGTCTCTTCTGTGGAAGGTTGGGCGCTGGGCTGGCAACTTGACACTGTAAAACTCCACTGCCAATCATGAGTGGACAGGTGATCTGCTGTGACTGGCAACCCCTAACCAGGAAAAACTGAAAGAAGAAGAAGTTTATGAAAACAGTTCTATTTATCATTTTACACTACAGTACATTTTTAAGAGTAGTTTCTATTGTTAGAAATACGTAGTTTGGTGTAAAGATCTGGTTTTATTGAAAAGGTTTTACATGTTGCACAATCAGTTCATTTAATTTATGTAAATTAGGTAATTGATTTTCAATTTTTCAGTCATTCAGTTTTGTATTAGCAAACTTCTGTGTGTGTGTGTGTGTGTGTATATATATATATATATATATATATATATATATATATATATATATATATATATACATATATACATATACATGTGTGTGTGGAGCATTTTATAGTATCTGATGAAGTCCTAACACACAAGGGCGTGTGATTCGTTAAGCGTTCATTCAGTTATGATTTGTGAGCCATATCCTGGAGTATCTGTGGTCCATGATGCACTTTTACTATTTTCACATTGGTGCTGTTTTGTGGGATATATGCCCCACTGCTTAAGATGGACAAGGGCATTAAAAAATGTTCAAAGTGTGGCCATAAAATTCTGCCCCAGGAACCCCCATGAGCTGCATGGTGTGCTTGGTGCTGGAATATTTAGATGCATAATGCTCCATCTGTCACAAATTTGGGAGCAAATCCCTCTCTGACAGGAGAAACAAATTAATATTAAAAGGTCTGCTACCTCTGGACCATCAAGCAGGCTCCTCAGATAAATCTGAGAAAAGCAGAGAGACCCTAAGAAAATGAAGACAAATGAAGCCTGACCATTTAGGATCCCAGGATTCCTAGGAAGGAAAAAAATTCTTCTGCATCTTCTACTGTGGTATGCAGGTCTCCTTTAGCTGAATCTATTGTCATTAAAGAGAAAGGTCATCAAAGCTAAATCTTCTTTTAAATCTTCTAGCAGGCACTCGTCTGAATGAGAATTGTAATAATTTTTTTTTTGTTCCAGATATCCTTTTGCCAAGTCTGTGAAATCATTCAGGTCCTTCTGATGCTAAATGGAAACCTACATTGTGGGACTTATGAAGACACACATACAGTTGAGTATCATCCCACCCCCAACCCCTAACTTTAGTTTTTGGATGGCTTGGGATGGCTTCCCTTCAACCCTTTTAGGTCCTTTCCCCATGTCTGTCTTTGCACCAGTGGTCTCTGTGACAGTTTTCCTTCTGTAGCAGTTATGTTCGGCACTAACAAGTTGTTCTGCTCCAACTATGACAAGTCTGACACACTCAACACTGCCTTTCTGTGACAGGTGGATCTCAGGGTCAGCCCCTTGCAACAGTTTTTCACCATCTTTTTTGGTGTCACCTCATGGGGAATTTTTTGTTTTTGAGTCATCGCTCTTTGAGTGTTTGGTGCTGATCTCTACCCCAGAGCCATCTGAATCCTCTAGATTGAGTCTTAAGTTTTCGGCACTGCTTGCCTGCTGTTCAGTAGGATTTGGGGTTTGTTCCAGAGCTAGATTCCCTCTTGCCAGTGGACCTGGAATGGCTCTCAATATAACAGATGTTGACATCTCCACTGAGGTGTTCTACAGAGCATCCATCAGCACTGGCTCCACTCCATGATACCCTGCTATCTTCTCAGTCGTCTCTTCATGGTACACAGTGTCGGAGCAAAACAGACATCCTCAGTGAGCCTGTTTGGGTTCTGACAGAGTCTTCTGGAATTCTGGTCATTTCCACTAGGAAGAGGACTTGTAAAATGAGACATGGACTACCTCACATCAGGCACAAACTTGGAGTATCGAAAGGTGACACTCGTCCCGTCAGGATAAAACAGACTAACAGTTGTGTGTTCGGTTCAAGCAGCTTTATTATATACAAATGCATCTGGATTGAGGCTGAGTAACTTAAACTGATAGACTGACTACTGCACTCATACATGTTAACACTCTGGCTGTTCTCTCAAAATGGCACTGCTGCTTGCATGTGCCCTCACTTTGAAATGCTTCTTAAAGTTACAGCACACTCTTTTCTACATCCTCCATCTTTGAGAAATAAGTCATACACTGAAATTACAACATTCATTGACATGCAGTTATACAGAACTAATTTTTTGACATGCAATCATACAGAACTAAATACAAATAAAACAGTGTTGTCTAGGCTGCTGTGTATTTTACACTAGGTCTAGAAATATGACCTGATCATGTGACATAAAAATTAGAGCTGGGTTTAGCAATAGACACTATCTTTAATGAATGTTCAACTTCAGGGACATCATCTGGAATGGGAATAGGAACATCGTCTGGGTTGCTCTGAGATCTAGAGTCTGTATCACAGGGTTTGATGCCGCGATATCGCTTCAGACACCAGAAGAAGATGCCTGTGATTTCTTCTGTATTCTCTACCCTCAGATTCCACTAAGTAGGATCTTGGCTTGGCACATACACCTCACTCTTGACCAGTTCGATCGAAATCATTCACCATTTGCATCCTGACTCTCTCTCCTTTCAGTGGATGAAGAATTCTGCTCATTTTGCCATAGCTGAACTTCTGAAATGAATGCTTTTTAAGTAGTTGGGCTTTAATTGCTCTGGTGTCTTTAGCATTAGGCACCAACAAACTGAAACTGATAGGCAAAATTGTTCTGGTTTGCCTAGACAGAAGTCTCCGAGCAGGCGAGCCAAATAAATTGTCACGGGGTATATTTCTGAGATTATGCAAATTCAAGAAAACATTGGTGTTGTCAAACTTTGACCTCTCTAGTAATTGCTTTGCAGTTTGTACTGTATGCTCAGCCAGGCCGTTTCACTGTGGATATTCCAGACTGCTAGTATTATGGATAAAGTCCCACTCTTTTACAAATTTCTGAAATATCTGACGGTAAACTGGGTACTTTTGTCAAAATAACTTTGTGTGGAGTACCATGGACTTAGAAACGACATTTCAACTTAGTAGTAGCAGTACTGGATTTTAGGGTAGGTAGCAGATCGATCTCAAACCAGTTTGAATAAGAATCTACCAACACTAAGTAATTCTGATTGATCCACTCTATTATGTCAGTGGCTACTGTTGACCAAGGTAGTTTAGGAATCTGGCTTAGCTGAAGTGGCTCTTTTTGCAAATGTGGTTTAGTACCATTACATACTGAACAAGATGAAGATGAAAGCACTTTATAAATGTTTTTTGATAGAGAAGGCCAAAATACTAGTCCTGTCGCCCTTCATTTTGTAGTTTCAGAACCTGGGTGGCCACAATGCAAAATCTGGATGTACTCATGTTGTAAGGAAGTTGGAACAATAACTTTAGGACCTTTGAGAATGATACCATCTTCCATCAACATCTCATCTTTGTAAGGAAAATAAGGCTGCACATCTGTTGGTACACAAGATTGCTTTGACAGCCATCCAGCATTGATGAAGTGGCTGAGCTTTAGCAAAACTGGATTAGCCTTTGTATGTACTTTTAACTCATTTAGTCTTGTGGTAGAAAAATTACGCACTTCCATGACATCAAAGTCAAAATTCTCTGCACCAAGCTTTTCTGTGCGATCTGGGTAAGGTATCAGCCAGATAAAGAAGTTTGCCTTTTGTACAGACCATTTTGAAGTTGTACTTTTGTAATCTGAGCATCATTCTTTGTAGTCTTGCTGGAGCTGTAGGCTTCTTTAAAATCTGACTAGAAGTTGATGATCGGTCTTGATCTGGATAGCTCGGCCATAAATATAATCCTGGAACTTTGAACGTGCAAACACAACTGCCAAAAGTTCCTTCTGAGTTTGAGCATAATGCATCTTAGTTTGGGTAAGAGTTCTAGATGCATAGGCTACTGGTCTGCCGTCTTGAAGAAAAACTGCATCAAGGCTGAACTTAGAAGCATCACAGGAAAGAATTACTGGTTTGTGGGCATCATGGTATTTCAATGTAGGTGAACTGGTAATTTTCTGTTTAAGGTCATTAAATGCTCTCTGGTGGTGTTCCAACCATGACCAGGCAACATTTTTGCATGTCAGCTCTCTTAAAGGCGCTGATAATTCACTGAAGTCTACTATAAACTTGCCCAAATAGTTAACCATACTAAGGGAACGTTGTAAGGCTTGGACATTGACTGGAGCTGCCATCTCAAGAATGGCTGTTTGTTTGGAAGGGTCTGGTTGTAAGCCTGTACTGGTAAATAAATGACCTACATAAGTAACTTCTGGTAGCCTGAATTAATTTCAGAGGATTGAGCTTTAAATTCACTTCACACACACACTGTCCAGGACTTTCCTGAGGTATCTGTCATGCTCTTTTTCACCATTGCATCCAACTAGTAAATCATATACTATTATTTAACCCAAACAAAAATTTGCTGCATCACACGCTGAAAGACTTCAGTGGCAGAATTTATTCCAAAAGATATTCTGAGAAATCATTATCTATCAAATGGGGTACTGAATGTAGTCAGTAGTGAAGATTTGGGATCAGGCATTACTTGCCAAAATGACCTGTCTGCATCTAAGACAGAAAACAGTGGCATTTGGCATGAGGGTAGCAACCTCTTCGACTGTAACCATAGGATGGTGGGGCCTTTTTAATGCTTTACGTCTGTTGGGTCAGTACATATTCTTATTTCATCTGAGCTTTTCTTATGAGCAACTACCATGGAACATACCCATTCAGTTGGTTCTGTGACTGGACAAATCATACCTTGTTGCACCATTTTGTCTAACTGGACCTTGACTTTGTCCTGCATAGCTATAGGAACTTTTCTCGCTGGTTTGACCACTGGACTTGACAACCTGGGTCTAACTTCATGGAGTACACAACTGGAAATTTACCTAGCTTGTCTTTGAAAACATCAGCATACTCAGAAAATAGCATTGGTGAAACTGGAACTAGGACATGTGCTTACATAATGGGCTTCTTTGGTAAAACAAAGCAGTTTCATTCTTAAACTGTCTGAGACCTAATAATGGCTGCACAGGTCTTCTGACTGCATAAAATTGCAAGCTGTAACTGTTCCCAGGTGAGCAGCATGAAAGCAGTACTGAGCCTTCAGTTTGAATCTCTTCACCTCCATAAGCAACAAGCTTCGCACAGCTGACCAAATTAAGTTGTTCACCAGCTCTTACTCTAGCAAAGCTTTCTGCTGACATAACATTACAATTTGAACCAGTGTCGACTTTGAGCTCTGTCGGTTTTTTATTGAACAGGACAGTACAAAACACTTTGTTCTTTTCAATGCATCTACTGCATTAACCTTTTCACCAACCACTGATGCACCATCTACATAGAAAGTAGAGTTGCAGCTTTCTACTTGATCAACTTGCTTTTTTGAGTGACCTTTCTTAATTAATGAATGAGGCTTGCTTGATTTACAAAACATTTGAAAGTGGTTCCATTTTTTACACTTGAGGCATTGCTGACCAAATGCTAAGCACTTCTGTCTTTTAGACTCATCATTGGCATTACAGTTACGACAGTTAACAATAAGACTTGACTTGGGTTTTGCAGACTCACCCTTATGCTGCACTGACCATGCCTGTTTTACTGAGCTAGTCTTAGAACTTACTGGAAAGTTACGGGTTCTCCCTGGGAATCCTGCAGAGGCTGCATCTGCACGTGCTTAGGCCTGTTTCTGTTGACCATGTGCTGCATGCTATCTACGTTTTCTCTAGAGGCAGCTGAAATCATGCTCTTATCACTCTCAAGGATTTGTGTGCCTTTGTGTAAGCTCATGTATTTGACAAATCTGTATAGCTTTGCACAACATTAAATCACTGTCACAAAGCAGAATGATGTTCTTCGTTCCCCATTGCTGCAGTCCTTACTATTGGGTATAGTCCGCGTCCAGTCGGCCCGAATACCAGAGTATAAGGCTGACGTCAGGTGCATTAGACTGACGCCAGTACCAGGGTACTAATGCGCATGACCGACGCCATATCCTCAGTCTTTTGCCGCATGGTCCGATGCAGAAGCAGTTTTGCAGGTTGGCGTTCTGAAATATTTCCGAAACCGGAGTTTCAGACCGAAACAGAGTTGGCTAAGTGCTACCCGTTGGGAACATTTTGTTTTTCTTGCCTCAGTATTTAACCGGATGTCAGAAAAAGTGAATAACTGTATTTCTTGTGGGAAACAGATACCTCATAGGGATTACCATACCTTGTGTATACCTTGTTTAGGGCCTGAGCACGACGTTGTTGGTTGTGTGCTAGGTTTAACAAACGCACTATTAAGAGGAGGTTAGACTGTGCCAGGTTAGTGTTTGGGAAGCGTTGCAATTATAAAATGCCGCCGGATGCTCCGGCGCCTAAGAAGCGCAAGCCTAAGAAGCAGGACAAAACAGCTTAAGCCCTGGGTTGATGAACCGCAGTCCCGGACGCCGGTTCTTTAGAAGGCTCAGTGGAGCCAGAGGTTTTGCCAGGAGTTTCCATGGAGTCTCAGGCAGAAACTTTACTGTTACAGGATGTGCCTTCTCAGGAGGTAGGCCAGGCTGAGGGGGCTTCTCAGGTAACTGTTCTTCCCTCTCTTCCCAAGGTAGTTAGAGCCTCTCCTTCTGTTGCCAAAACTTCTTTGAGAGGTAGGCCTAGTTCAGCTTCAGTGGGGGCTTCTCCTAGCATTTCGGGTTCTGTACCTAAGAAACATATGCTTAAAATGGCTGAAGATTTGATTACTATGATTAGAGGTTCTATTCCCCCGCCTGATAAGAGGCCTAGGGTGGAACCGGAGCTTGATAGTTTTGAACAGTGTTCAGAGGCTTCAGAGTCTTCTGCAGAAGACTTGCAGGAGTATCCTACTTATTCTGATTCTGATGTGGATGATTCCACTCCTACAGCTTCTCCTCCTGAGGATTTCTCATTTTCAGAGACTCTGCATTCCATGAGGGAGCACTTTAAATGGGAAGGCCAGGATTACTCTGATTCTAGGAAAAGGCTTAGGGAATTCTTGTTTTTACCCCAGCATAGGCCCTTAGCTATTCCTCCTGTGTTGAATGTGGTGGAAGATGTTTTTGCAGAGGCTTCACTGAACCCTGACTCTTTGCCTCCTGCTCCTGTTAAGCCTGATAGGTATTATAGGGTGCCAAGCTCATAAGTATTTGTTTAAGAGTCCAAGGGACCCAGAAACTATTTCTCAAGGGCCTAAAGGTGTTAAGGCCTCTGTGGTTAAAAATCCTGTTCCCACTGATAAAGAGGCAAGGGCTTTGGATAGGTGGGGAAAGAAAGTGTATAGTTCTTCCACTCTAGCCATGAGTGAATTGTCAGTTTCACATGCTAAAATATCAGAATTATCTCCTTTCACAATTAAAATCTAAGGTGGATGCTTTGAAGGTATTGAGTGTAAAGAGTTGCTGGATTTGGTTCATGTGTCTGAACAAGTGGGTAAGCATTCTTTGCAATGTGGTTTTGATGCTGTACAGGCCTCCTCGAGGGTGGCTGCTACTAGTTCTGTTCTTCGCAGGCATGCCTGGTTGAAGGATCAGAATTTAGCTGAGCATGTTAAGACAAGGATTTTGGATGCTCCTTTACAGTCTGATGTGTTGTTTGGATCGCCTGTGGAAGCAGTTTTAAAGAAAATGGAAGACAAAGCTAAGTCTATGCAAACTGTTAAAGATTTTTGCAGGTGCAGCCACCAAGTTTAGTAGAAATTGGCCTGCTAAGGGGTGGACATATCCTGCTTATGATTCCCAGTCTAGGGGTAGGTCTAGGCGGGGGCAGGGCTCAAGGTTCTTTTAGGCCTAGAACAGGAGTTCACCTGCTCAGACTTCTGGTGAGGGCAGGGGTCAGTCCTTTCGTAAACAGACCCAATGACCTGTCTTTTCAGCTGCCAGTAGATTCTCGTCTGGCAGCTCCTTTGGGAGGAAGACTGTCTCTTTTCAAAGAAAATTGGGATTTAATTACTCAAGACAAATGGGTGTTGGATATCATTCACCACGGTTACAGATTTTATTTCCATACAATGCCCCTTTCAAAGGCATGCCAGACGTTCCTCCTCCACAAAGAAAGGAGGCTCACAAGCAAGTTTCTCAGTTACTCCGGATGGGGGCCATTCAGCCAGTCCCTGTATCAGAAAGGGGCCTAGGATTTTATTCTCGCCTGTTCCTAGTACCAAAGAAGGGGAACACGTGGAGACCAATTTTGGATTTATCTCTCCTCAACACTTTTCTGGACATTCCAAAGTTCAAGATGTTGACGTTACAACAACTTTTACCTCTGCTGGGCAAAGATCACTGGATGGTAACTTTAGATCTCAAGGAAGCTTACCTTCATGTGCCTATCAGACTAAGTTGCAGGAAGTATCTGCGGTTTCGAGCTGGAAATTCTCATTATCAGTTCTCTGCATTGCCCTTTGGCTTATCTACTGCCCAGAGTATTCACAAAGGTTCTGGCTCCAGTGATAGCTTACTTCAGGCTTCAAGGAATTCAAATCTATCCTTACTTGGACGACTGCCTGATTCTGGCTCAAGAAAAGGAAGACCTCCTACAGCATCTGGAATATGTTATAGCAGTGCTAAGATGCCTAGGGTATTCTGTGAACGAAATAAAGTCCAGTCTAGTACCCTCTCAAGACATGTGCTTTCTGGGTGTGAGACTGAATACAGCAGCCCAGATGGCCTTTTTAACCCCGGACAAACAAAAGAGTCTGTCACTTTACTTCCATCAACTATCTCATCAGTCCGTGCTGACTGCAAGGACAGTCCTTCAAGCATTAGGGTTCATGGCATCTTGTATTCTGGTGCTTCCCAATGCCAAACTGCATATGAGGAAGCTACAATGGTATATCAAAATGTATGGACACAGCACTGCCAGGATTTGGACACTGTCATTCAAATAATACCTTGCCTTCAAAAGAATTTTTGTGGTGGGCTCAGGAATGTCACCTAAACAAGGGACTCTCTGTGACCCGCCAGAGGCGAGTCAGATTTTAACGACAGATGCCTCGGACATTGCTTGGGGAGCTCATCTAAATGGAAAGTGGATACAAGACAAGTGGCCTGCCAGACTACAGCATCTACATATCAACATGAAGGAGATGTTAGCAGTCCAGTTTGCATTAATGGCTTTCAAGGAGTTACTTCTTCCAGGGCAGGTGTTGATTCTAACAGACAACACAACTGTCATGTGGTACATCAACAAACAAGGGGAACACATTCTTATCCTCTATGCAGGCAAGCAATGATTTTATGGGAGACTGCGCTAAGCTTGCAACTAACTCTTCAGGCAAGGTTTCTGCCAGGAGCACAGAACTCCTTAGCAGATGTGTTAAGCAGACAAATCATGGATCCCCACGAGTGGAAACTGGATCTTCATGTATTTCAAAAATTGACAGTGTCATGGGGGACTCCAGACATAGATCTGTTCGCTTCTCCACTAAACCACCAGCTGCCACAGTATTGCACAAAGGGGTTTCATCACACAGCTTGGAAAGTGGATGCTCTGTCTTTCAGTTGGAAAAACCTTCATGTGTATGCCTTTCCTCCTCTGCCTCTTCTTCCAAAGGTACTATTAAAGGTCAGACAAGACAGGCCAAGGATGATTTTGATAGCTCCAGATTGGCCTCGGCAACACTGGTACCCACTACTACGGAGTCTGGTAAGGAAGCCTCCATGGCCTTTACCTCTGATTCCTCATCTGTTATCTCAGAAGAATGGTCATCTGCTCAATGTCAAGCTTCACTCTCTTCATCTAACAGCCTGGCATATTCTGTGTTGAAACACAGCAGGTCTCAACTTCCTCAACAAGTTTTAAATGTGATTATGGAAGCTAGAAGACCTAGTACAAGAAAAAGTAGCAGAAAAATGGAAGAGATTTTTATTTTGGAGTACAGCAAAGAATTTGCAGGTTTCTGAGCCTAGTTTGAGTGTGGCTCTTCAATATCTTACTGAGTTATTGGACAAAGGTTTGTCCTTCTCTTCCATTAAGATTCATGCTGCAGCAATTTCAGCTCACTATGATTGTGACCCACCATTGTTTTCGCACTTTGTTCAAGCAGTTTCTTAGAGGCAAAGAATATAAGACCCCAATGATGCGTGTAGCTCCTACTCCTGCTTGGGATCTCAATTTTGTGTTGGAGAAACTTACTCTACAACCTTTTGAGCCTGCGGCTACTGCTGAATTGAAATACTTGTCATGGAAGACTGCTTTTCTGTTGGCTATTACTTCTGCAAGAAGGGTGTCTGAGTTGCAGGCCCTTATGGCAGTAGAGCCATTTTTGATTTTCCATAAGGATAGGGTATCATTACGTACTAATCCTTCCTTTATGCCTAAGGTGGTTTCCAGTGTGGCTTTAAACCAAACTATTCATTTGCCCACTTTTTATGCAGACCCCCAAAATAAAGGGGAAAAGATTTTGCACACTTTAGATGTACACAGGCAATTATTATTTAAGTAGGACTAAGGATTTCAGGCAGTCTCAGCAGTTGTTTGTTTCTTTTGCTTTGAGTTCACAGGGCAAGCCTGTGTCAAAACAAACTATTTCCAGGTGGATTGGCTTTTGCATTGCATTTTGTTATTCCCATCATGGCAAGGAGATTCCAGCTGGGATTAGGCCTCATTCCACTAGGGCTACTGCCACTTCAACAGCATTTCTAAGGGGGGTGGCAACTAAGGATATTTTGGAAGCAGCTACTTGGAGTTCAGTGCATACTTTCTCTAAGCATTATCACCTTCCTATCTACTCTAAGTCTAGGGCTGGTTTTGCCACAGCTGTTTTGCAGGGCATGTTGTCAGCTCCTGCTTCTTTATGATTTGCCAGCCTCCCTTACCTCTGCTTTGGGATTCTACCCAATAGTAAGGACTGCCGCAATGGGGGAGGAAGAACATAGTACAGTTTTGTACCTACCATAAATGTAGATGTTCGAGGATCCCCATTGCTGCAGTCCAATTCTACTCCTCCCTTCCTCTGTGTTTGGGGTGGTTGTGTAGGTGAGATTACATGCTTATATTTTTGTATATATTCTTGTATATATTGTACATGTTTTTGGTGCAGGTATTTTGGGCCTTGTCTTTTAGGGTCTTCTGACATCTGGGGCAAGAAAAGACTGATATGGCGTCGGTCATGCGCGTGAGTACCCTGACGCCGGTACGTCAGTCAGTCTGTGCCTGCTGACGCCGTCCTATTGCTCTGCTATCTGGGCGACTGCGGGGACGCGGACTATACCCAATAGTAAGGACTGCAGCAATGGGGATCCTCGAACATCTACATTTATGGTAGGTACAAAACTGTACTTTTCTCACTGCAGCATGATTAACAAAGCACACAAGCCTGTAGTTTATCAACTCGTCTTTCACATCACCAAATCTGCACTTTTAGCTTTGTTTCTCATGTCAGTAGTTTAAGCTGCAGAAGTTTCTCCTGACTTTTGGTCTCTTGTATAAAATAAGTGCCTCACCAATGTAACACTTTTTTGGGGGTTACTGAATCTATGTTTCAAGAACTCAGGCTCCTTCCTTAACTCAGCTTGTACAGCAATATGGCAGTTTTCCCCTTCTCCTGCATATGCTGCTGGTGCATACACAAATGAATGCTCTCTTTCAATAGCTTCTGACAACACCAAGTTAAGCAAAATAAATGCCCTCGTACTTGCATCGTTGTCAGAAAAAGCCGCTTGTATGAAAATATTGTATTCCTGCACAAATACTCTCCAATTCTCTGCATTATTATGAGCAAACACAAGTGGAATGGGTCTGCAAAATGCCTCTGCATAGCAACACATAGTAATAAAGACCCTTGGAATTATGTATGAACATACACACATACATGCCAGAAATTTATGCCAGAACTTGTAACTATGCTCAATAGCACAACAGATTCTTCAAAATAACAGCACTTTGTAAAATAAGTCTCTGTAGCACAAGAACACCTTGAAATCAATATACTTCACGGAACCACTTCTTAGTGTAAGAAACGCTTCAAAATGACTGCATTCTCCGAATAAAATATACACAGCACAAGAAACTTTTCAAAATGACTGTATTCTGACTGCAGTTTGCAAAATAACTGTACTTCACATACAGTAAACTCTTCCAAATAATTGTAATAAAGCACACACTGAAATACTTTCATAACTTTCTTGGGTGGCGTAAGCCGGAACCTTGTTGGCTAGGCTTACTTAGGCCCACGGGCCGATAGCTTAGTACCTACCTATGAATAACTCTAGTTATGCTTTGAATAGTTTTGGTCAGTGCAAAATAGTAGCTCATGTCAAAACATGGTCGTTTACTAAAAACATGCAGTTGCCTTGCTTTTTTATGCTTATTGTGCCCTTTTATTGTACTGTTATGCCCATTTGACCTCTTATGCTCATAATACTTTTCTGTGCTCGTTTTACTTTTAGCATGCTTGTTCTGCAAATCGGAAGTAACTGAACACCCTCATAAGAATTTCTGATAATTCTGTCAAATGTCGTGGTTTCAAATATTTAGTTTAATTAATAATGCGTTGTTTGCCTTTTATTTCATTAATAATGCAGTTTGTGCTGCTTATGTGATTAATAAAGCGTTTTGTGCTTTTCGAATGCTTTGAATCGTTTTCTTTACAAAATAAATCATTTGCGCGAGTTTGGTTACCCAAAGTTCGTTTCTGGCCTCTCTTTAATCATTTGAGCACTGTATCACCCAGCCTGCTCAATGTACCTTCACTGTTAACTCTGCACCTCATGGCTTGAAGAAGTTGCACACTCAATCCCGGTTCTAACACCATGTTGCTCGCTATCAGGATAAAACAGATTAAGTTATTGGTTCAGTTCAAGCAGCTTTATTATATACAAACACATCAGGATTGAGGCTTAGTATCTTAAACTTATAAGCAGAGTGATTACTGCACTCATGCATGTTAACACTGGCTGTTGTCTCAAAATGGCACTGCTGCCTGCACAGGCTTGCTATTTATATGCACGTGCCCTCACTTTGAAATGCTTCTTAAAGTTACAACACTTGCTCTGTTCTAAAGAAAACTTTCCCCAGAATCCCCTCTTGAAGATGCCATATTCAGCAAAGGCTTTGAATTAATGAGACAGAGGGAATCCTGGTCCACCAAACCACCCTCTCAGGATAAGCAAGTGATTTTTGAGGTACATCATTCTGCTCCATTTACCTTGTGGATGCAGATTGTCTTACAGACGTGAAGATTAGGAAGTAATGTCAGGAACAAAACACTATGGGAGTGATACCCACAAAACCAACATGTCCTCCTTAAAGTCTCTCAGTATTGCTCTAAAGGACCTGCAGTTGATACTGTGATTGTTGCTGCATCCACCCAGAGAGAGATCACAGATGAGTTTTATGCAGTTTATCCCTCTAACACAGAATCTAAAACAGAGTACACAGGATTAGTCTGGATCAAACCACTTTAGGTAGCAGATATAGGCGATGCTATCTGTGATGCACTCCATGTGGGAAGAATAATGATGCCTTGCTAAAGTTTCAAGTAGTTTATGTAGTTAGTTAGATGGATGAGTGTTCTTGTTCTAATATGAGGGTGAGAGAATCTCCTAGATCTGCTATCTAAAATGGTTTTATCTGGAATAATTCTTTGCACTCTTTAGTGGCCGCTGTGGTGCAGCGGTTAGCAGTACTGCCTCACAGCAAGAGGTGCTCTGGTTTGATCCTCGGCTGGGGTGCCTTCTGTGCGGAGTCTGCATGTCCTCCCTGTAGTCGCGTGGGTTTCCTCCCGGAGCACCGGTTTCCTCCAACATCCCAAAGACAATGCTGTAGGTGGATTGGATACTGTAAATTGGCCCTAGACATGAGAACGTGCATGCGTGTGCCTTCTGTGGAAGGTTGGGTGCCGGGCTGGCAACTCGACACCGTAAAATTCCACTGCCAATCATGAGCAGACAGGTGATCTGCTGTGGTGACCCCTAACTGGGAAAAGCTGAAAGAAGAAGACTCTCGTTAGTCCTTTAACCCTGTGGGTCACAGGTGGGTTACTAGACCTGACTCAAGCTTTCTGGTTTAACTTTTTTTTATTTTTTAACAGAGAATCTAGGGAAGTTAATACGTTTGTGTAGTATGTTTACACCTTGGGTAAATTTGTCCTGAGAGTATTAAATTATTTCTCTATGAATATCTTCCAGATGGATCTAGCAGAACAAGCTACTTTCTGAATACTTCGTCAAAGCTGATCCCACAGGACTGTAAGAAATAACTGGGAACAACACTGTGAACATTGTTAAACATCACAAATATCTTGTATGTTTGCTTCGTAGCACAGATGATGGAGAGGCTATAGCGGCAGGTGCAGGCATTACCATTCAGCGTAATGCCTGACTTTCCCCATGTGGTTTTTGCAGACACTTCTAAGGTGTTTTTCCTCTAATGCCTCTTGTGCTGGTTCTACACTCTTTGGAACTACAGTGGAGAAAGTGTTTGAGGTGTGAACCAGATGGCAAGATGCCATGTGCCACAGGTGCCAGAATTGAGAGTCTTTAATGATTTTTTAACAAGAATCAGAAGGATGGTAAAAATCTTTTGTTTAGAAAACCCTAGAGTCAGTCCTTTGAATCCTCCTCAGATAGAGGTGGCCATGACACAAGTGGTTCTTTTGTGGATGGCAAAGAGTAGATAATGGGAATCTGGAAAACCAAGGGTTCAGGAGTCCTTTTTCCGGCAGGCAGATCCAGTGTCCCTAAAGGCTTGCCTGACTATGTACTTATGGAGGTAGTAGAGAGCTTCTGTCTCTTCACTCAAATGCTTGGCTGACCATCACACAAGACAAATGGCTAAGAAAGATGTGTACTTGCGTATTATCGCAACCACGCATTCATTGCGGTAGCTGTAAGTACACTTTCACAATGAATGTCCGATAGAACACAGTGACTGATACGATTGAACAGAATCAGTGTAAACTGTTGGTTTATGATGTTGATAGTGGTTTTCATAAGGTCATCTGGCTAATTTTAACTCTGTGAAGTGGAAGGTAAGAAAACCTGACAGTTTTCTGACTTGTGTTTGTATTGTCATTTCCAGCTTGCGTACGGTCTTCACTTTCAGTAGATGCTTAAAAAAAAAGGACCATTGTGTTGTCAGTTTGTCCGGACTAGCCTGAGTGGTGGTCTTACTGTTCAACTGATGGGTGTGCCTCAGCCATGACATTACTGTAATTTGGGGGAAAATGTGCAGACAGTGGATCACTGGTCCATTGTCAGTTAGGAGCTGCTATTAACTGATGATGAAAATAAAGCAAGTGGAGTACGAGTCATTCCTTCTAAGAAAACTTCGCACAGATGTTCATCGTGCATACAGCTGCAGTCATAACAGATGGGTTCTCCTGCCGTCAGGCGGGTCCTCGGTCGGCCTAATTCCAAAGTCTAGGTCTGGCGTCGGTTGTCATCGCTTCTTCCCTGACATCAGTGCGACAGGGGTATAAAAGAACCAGCCGACGCCATTTTCTTCAGTCTTTTTTGCCGCGCGGTGCCCGAAGCAGAAGCAGTTCGCAAGTGCCGGTTGGCCAGCTCCTGAGATTACAAAAAATTTGGAACCGAAGTCTTCTTAAAAGCTAAGTACCCCGTTGGGGAAACTTTTTCTTGCCTCAGACCGATGTCAGGCAAAGTTAATAATTGTATTTCTTGTGGGAAGCAAATACCGCATAAGGATTTCCATTCCCTCTGTATACCTTGTTTAGGCCCAGACCACGACATCTCTATTAAGCACCGGGCGGAGTTCGCCCAGCATTATTTTGGGAAAGCATTTAACTATACTATGTCGTCGGATACTCTGACTCTGGTTTTGTCTAAAAAATGCAAAGACAAGGACCGACACTCGAGGTCCGCGGCCTCTACCGACACCACGCCAAAGCCGACTACACATGGTCCGGTTCTCAGCGAGGCGCCTGCGCAGCCCCTGATTACCGACGACACATCTTTGGCGGTGTCTCCTGTACCCGAGGTCGCAGGCTCCTCGGCCCACACCCTGACTACAGATACCGAAGCCACGCTTGGCATTGAAACACAGAATGTGGACAGGTCCACCTCCACTCAAGGTGTCTTCAGACCTTCCTCTTCTTTCTCCATCAAGGCTTTCACCAAGTCTAAAGCTACCATGCACCCTAAGAGACCAGCTACACAGGGCCCATCTCCAGGCCCCATGCCTAAGAAACAGATGCTTAAAATGGCTGAGGATTTAATTACTCTAATCAGAGGTTCTCAGCCACCTCTGGACAAAAGACTCCGAGTGGAGGAAGATTCCCCCTCCTCTGATCAGGGCTCCATTATTTCAGAGCACTCTGATTATCAGAAACAGTCTTACTCTCCTTTTGAAGACTCTGATGCAGAGGAATCTATTCCTTCTGTATCCCCCCCTGAGGATTACTCATTTGGTGAAACTCTGCATACCTTAAGGGAACACTTCCACTGGGAAGGCCAGGATTATTCAGATTCCAAGAAAAGGCTCAGGGAATTTCTTTTGTTACCACAGCACAGGCCTCTAGCTATACCTCCTGTCCTGGACATCCTAGATGATGTTTACTCGGAGGCCTGCCTTAACCCGGACTCTCTCCCTCCAGCTCCAGTTAAGCCTGACAGGTACTACAGGGTTCCTGACTCACACCAATTTCTATCCAAACGCCATGCTGCTGATCTAGAAACCATCTCACAGGGGGCCCAAGGGAGTTAAGGCCTCCATTGCCAAAAACCCATTGCCTTCTGAGAGAGATTGCAGATCCTTAGAAAGGTGGGGAAAAAAGGTATATACCTCGGCTACCTTATCCATGTGGGCCTTAAACTGTCAGTTTCATATGCTAAAATACCAACAGTTTCTGCTATCTCAATTGAAAAGTAAAATGTCGCAACCTGAACAACCAGACATGAAGGAGTTGCAGGATTTGATGCATAGTGCAGAACAAGTGGGTAAACATACCTTACAATGTGCTTTTGATGCTCTAGAGGCCTCATGTAGAGCTGCTGTTACAGGCTCAGTCATACGTAGGCATGCCTGGCTCAAGGAACAAGCCTTGCCTTATGTCAAAGCTAAATTACTAGACGCCCCTCTTCAAAAGGATGTACTATTTGGGGCAAATGCTGAGGAAGTATTACGGAAAATGGAGGAAAAGGCTAAATCAATGCAAACTGTGAAAGAATTACTGCAGGTTCAACCCCCCACGTTTTAGTAGAAATTGGCCTTACAAAAACTGGTCCTTTCCTGCCACAGACAGACCCCAAAGAGGCAGATGCAGGCGCCCGAGGGGCAGAGGACAAACACAAGGCTCGTACAGAGGCAGACAATGGCAAACTCCTACACAAAGAGGTGGTGAGGACAACTCGCAATCTTTCAGAAAGCAAAACCAATGACTTTCCCCTTTGCATGCCATCCAGGTCTCAAATGGCAGCACCCTTAGGAGGAAAGCTGGCACTATTCTCAAAAAATTGGCATATTGTCACAAAGGACAAATGGATCCTGAACATTATAAACAGAGGCTACAAATTCCATTTTAATACCCTTCCAAAAATGAAAGGCATGCCAAACCTGCCACACAATCATAGGGCAGAGGCACAAAAGCAAATTTCAGATCTTATAAACATGAAAGCTATTCAAGAGGTACCTACACACGAACAAGGTCAAGGTTTTTATTCCAGGCTATTTCTGGTGCCAAGGAAGGGCAAAGATTGGAGACCTATTTTGGATCTTTCCATCCTAAACACATTCCTACTCATACCACAATTCAAGATGCTCACTCTACAGCAACTTCTTCCCATGCTGGGCAAGGAGTCTTGGCTGGTAACATTGGACCTCAAGGAGGCATACCTGCATGTCCCAATCAGACAAAATTGCAGAAGATACCTCAGATTTCTTGCAGGTTCAATACATTATCAATTCTCTGCATTGCCCTTTGGTTTATCTACTGCGCCCAGAGTATTCACGAAATGCCTGGCATCAGTAATTGCCTACTGCAGACTTCAAGGGATACAAATATACCCTTATTTGGATGACTGCCTGATCCAAGCGGACAGCAAGCACATTCTTCTGAAACATCTGGCTTATGTAATAATGTTATTAAGCTCTCTAGGATACACAGTCAACAAAGAGAATTCAAGACTAATACCCTCTCGGAAGATAATTTTCCTGGGTGCCAATTTGGACACAAACACCCAGATGGCCTACCTCACGCCAGAGAAACAGGGGCAACTAATTCAATATTTCAGAACACTGGCAAATTGCACCAGGCTGACTGCAAGGAAAATCCTGCAGGCTCTGGGATTCATGGCATCTTGCATCTTACTAATCCCATGTGCAAAGCTGCATATGAGAAAACTACAATGGTACCTAAAAAACATATGGTCTCAACACAGCCACAGTTTGGAAACAATGATACCACTAATTCCATGTCTGCAAAAGGAATTTCTGTGGTGGGCTCAAGCATGCCAAACAAACACAGGTCTTCCATTCAGCAAGCCTTAAGCAAATCAAGTCATCACAACAGACGCCTCGGACTACGCCTGGGGGACGCACATGACAGACCAATGCATTCAGGGCAAATGGACTCGAAAAGAAAAGCACCTTCACATCAATCAAAAGGAAATGCTAGCAGTGATAAATGCTATTACAGCCTTCAAGGACCTTCTACAACCAGGTCAGCTATTGAAAAGAACAGACAACACCACAGTTATGTGGTACATAAACAAGCAGGGAGGAACACATTCTTATCCCTTATGCAGACTGGCCATGTCACTTTGTAACATGGCCATGAACTTACAAATGGAGCTACAAGCACAGTACTTGCCAGGCAAGGAAAACACGCTGGCAGACAACCTAAGCAGGAATATGACAGAGCCACACGAATGGAAGTTGCATCCAAAAGTTTTTACAGAAATAATCCAAGAATGGGGAAGGCCAGACATAGATCTCTTTGCCTCCCACAAAAATCATCAATTGACAAAATTCTGCTCAAGGATCTTCCATCCAAAGGCCTGGAGAGTGGACGCTCTCTCTTTCAGTTGGACATCAATGACAGTTTATGCCTTCCCACCTCTTCCTCTGCTGCCCAAAGTCCTATTGAAGACCAGAGCAGACAGACCAAAGATGATCCTCATTGCTGCGGACTGGCCAAGGCAACACTGGTACCCACTACTAAGGAGCCTGACGCATTCCCCACCATGGACCCCTGCCTCTAATGCCTCTTCTTCTGACTCAGCACAGCTTCAAAACTCTTCACAGTCAGCTGAAGACACTCAATCTAGCCACATGGAAGATTCCTTAGCATCACAGCAGGCCCTGCTCTCCAAGGAGGTGCAGGATGTCATTTTGGAGGCCAGAAGGCCATCAACTAGAAAAGCTTACTCTGCAAAATGGAAACGTTTTTGTTTGGAATGAGAAAAAGGGCCAGTGCCCTGGAAAACTGAATATACCTCAAATACTACAATATTTGGCCGAACTGCTAAGCAGTGGACTTTCGTTCTCCTCCATCAAAATCCATGCCTCAGCCATTTCTGCAGAATACAACACTGATCCACCTTTATTCTCTCACCCTCTATTAAGACAGTTCCTCAGAGGGTCTAAAAATTTAAGATCTCCAAGAAAACAACCAATACCTGCTTGGGATCTTAATTTCATTCTGGAAAAACTGACTTTGCCCCCTTTTGAACCAGCTGCCTCATCAGATTTACAGTATTTGTCCTGGAAAACAGCTTTCCTTCTGGCTATCACTTCAGCTCGTAGAGTTTCGGAACTACAGGCTCTTATGGCTGTCCAGCCTTTCATCATCTTCCATCAGGACAGAGTTTCATTACGTACCAACCCGACCTTTATGCCTAAAGTGGTATCCAGGGTAGCTTTAAATCAGGCCATACATTTACCTACTTTTTATCCTAATCCACAAAACAAAGGGGAGAGGTTACTGCATTCCTTGGACATCCACAGACAACTGCATTATTATTTGGACAGAACAAAGTCTTTCAGAAAATCAGAACAGCTTTTTGTGGCCTATGCGGTAGGAGCTCAAGGAAAGTCAGTATCCAAACAGGCAATCTCAAAATGGATAGCCCACTGCATACGCTTTTGCTATTCCTTTCATGGCAAAACTGTACCTACAGGCATTAGAACTCATTCCACCAGGGCCACAGCCACCTCTGCAGCCTTCCTCAGAGGAGTTCCTACCAAGGATATTTTAGAAGCAGCCACTTGGAGTTCTGTGCATACCTTCTCTAAGCACTACAACCTACCATTATGCTCCAAGTCTGGAGCAGGCTTTGCCACTGCAGTCTTACAGGGCATTTTGGCTCCTCCTAGCTCCACCTATTGCCTACCACCCCTTTCTTAGCTTTGGGATTCTACCCATCTGTTATGACTGCAGCTGTATGCATGATGAACATAGTACAGTTTTGTACCTACCGTAAATGTAGATGTTCGAGTGCTAATACAGCTGCAGTCCAGGTTACCCTCCCACCTTCCCCTCTAGGGGTATTCTTTTATGGTGTATTTGCTTGCAACTACTGGTTTTTGATTATATTGCATTGCATTATTACATTATTTTATGTATTGCCTTCCTTCTGGGGGCACCTGACATCTGGGGCAAGAAAGACTGAAGAAAATGGTGTTGGCTGGTACTTTTATACCCCTGTCGCACTGACGTCAGGGAAGAAGCGGCGACACCCGACGCCGGACCTAGACTTTGGAATTCGTCCGGCCGAGGACCCGCCTGACGGCAGGAGAACCCATCTGTTATGACTGCAGCTGTATTAGCACTCGAACATCTACATTTATGGTAGGTACAAAACTGTACTTTTTGGGTCTGCAGTAACATCTGATAGATTGCGATTGACAGGTAACTTAGCCCGTGTACGCACCCCTGTTGAAAAGATGCATTTAGTTTAAGGCATTAAAAACAATGGATCCTGTGAATATTCTGAAGGCTGACTTTTTTTTTACTAAAAATCTTAGCATTTTTTTGAGGTTTTTTACTTTTTAATATGTAACTTGAATGTGAAGAAGAAAAACAAAAGTTTCCATGTAGAATGGTATTCTTTCAACCGTTTCTGAACATGTTATCACAGCCGCGTATTATCAGCATTCTCGGCAGCACGTTATTTCACTGAGAATAGAATGTTGCCGCGATTGCTGACAATGTGTGGTTGTGATATGTAGGTACTGAAAGATATCAAGAGATTGTTATTCCCTTTTCCCAAAACCTTCCCCGGCAGCTTCAATCATTTCAGAGCTACCACCTTGCCAATACAAAGTGGCCAAAAAGGAGATTTCTATACTCCCTTAAAAAGACATCCAGGAGGTCCCACAAGTCCAGAGTGGGCCAAGAAGTAATTGTAGATTCTTTAGTTCCAAAGAAGAGCAAGGATCTCAGGCCAATTCTGGATCTCTGTGGCCTACATTTATATGTCAAAAAGACTCCATTCATAGTGGTCACAGTGTAAGCAATTCTGTCATATCTCCAGATGAATGATTGGATGCGCTCATTAAACTTTCAGGATTCATTTTTCACGTAAAGGTCAAGAAGGAAAAAAAGGAGGATCTTCCTCTCTGGCTAGGAACCAGTCACTACCAGTTCAGAGCATTTCCCTTTGTCTCATCACAGTCCCCTGTGTGGTCACCTGGTGCATAACAGTACTTGCAACTTGTGTATTTTTTTATTTTTTATTTAACATTTGTTGACCGTGAAAGTCCGACTAGGTTCTACAGAGCCTGTTTTCAGCGGAGGCCCGGGGAGAAACGCTTCAGATGCATGTCTTTGGAATGTGGGAGGAAACCTGAGTACCCGGAGGAAACCCACGCGAACACAGGGAGAACATGCAAACTCCACACAGAAGGCACCCCAGCCGAGAATCGAACCGGAGAACCTCTTGCTGTGAGGCGACAATGTTAACTGCTGCACCACTGTGCCACCCAGTGTATGACTCGAGGATGTGTGTGATGTCCTTCAAGGATGCATCTGCAGTCCTTGCATATGGGTTGTCCTGCCTCAGGCAGCCCTTCGGTCGGCCGGATTCCAAAGTCTGGGTCCGGCGTCGGCTGAAGTCACCCCTTCCTCGACGTCAGAGCGCCTGGGGTATAAAAGCGTCAGCGGACGCCATCTTCCTCAGTCTTTCTTGCCGTGTGGTGCCCGAAGCAGAAGCAGTTCGCAAGTGCCGGTCGGCCAGCTCCTGTAATTTCAGCTATCGAAGACTTCAAAAGCTAAGTACCCCGTTGGGGACTCTTTCTTGCCTCAGCCGATGTCAGATCAAACGCTTAAAGTTAATAATTGCTTAACTTGTGGGAAACAAATACCTCACAAGGATTTCCATTCTTACTGCCTCCCCTGCCTAGGCCCAGACCACGACGTCTCGGCCTGTACAGCCTGTGCTTCCTTCAATCGACGCACACTCAGGCGTCGCACACTCAGGCGTCTGGCGGAGTTTGCAGAGGAATTTTTTGGGGCTAGTTACTGTTACAATATGCCGTCAGAGACTCAGACTTCTCATTTACCCAAAAAACGGAAGGACAAGGACCGACACACGCGGACCGTGGTTTCGGCCGAAACCACGCCTAGGCCTACCGTGAGTGTCTCGGTCTTGGCTGAAACCGAATCCTTTGTACTTCCGACCGTCGAAACTGCACAACCGACTACCTCGGCCCCGGAGGCCTCCTCTGAGTCGGTTATTGAATTCCCCTCTGAAAACGGTGCTCTGGAAACATCCGACACCATTTCTCTAGATAAAACTACGCCAGCACGTGGTGCAGCCAGGCCTCCTGCATCCATGTCCATAAAGGCATTCACACGTGCTAAAGCTGCTAAACAGCCAAAATCCCTGCCTCCCAAGGTTATTCCTCCGGGATCCACTACCGGTCCACAGATCTTAACTCTAGCTGAGGACCTTATTTCCTTAATTAGGGGTTCTCAGCCACATCCGGACAGGGGCTCTCAACCTCCTCTAGACAAAAGGCCCAGGGTTGAGCACCCAGATCCCCAGTCTTCTGATGAGGCCTCAGATGACTCTGCCCTATCAGACTACCAGGAGGAGGCCTTTACGGCCTACGAGGATTCTGATGCAGAGGAATCTATTTCCTCGGCCTCCCCTCCTGAAGAGTTGTCCTTTGGGGAGACACTTCACTCCATGAGAGAGCATTTCAAATGGCAGGGCCAGGAATTCTCTGATTCCAGGAAGAGATTAAGGACTTTTTTGCATTTGCCTCAGCATAGACCTTTGGCTATTCCTCCTGTTTTGAATGTCATTGATGGTGTACTCTGAGTCTAGCATTTCCCCCGACTTCCTTCCTCCGGCTCCTGTCAGTACCGATAGGTACTACAGGGTCCCGGACTCGCATCATTTCCTTTACAAGGGCCACTCTGCTGACCCAGAAACTATTTCCCAGGGCCCTAAAGGGGTTGCAACCGCCACTACTAAAAACCCACTTCCTTCTGAAAGGGAGTCCAGGGCTTTAGAGAGATGGGGTAAAAAAGTGTATACTTCCACTCTTTCAATGAGGGCATTGAATTGTCAATTCCATATGATACAGTACCAAGAGTATTTGATAGATGAATTGCATAAAAAACTTTCTTCACCTGAACCCCTAGATCGCAAGGCACTTCAGGATCTAGTACATAACTCCCAGCAGGTTAGCAACCATTTCTTGCAGTGTGGTTATGATGCATTGGAAGCTTCATGTAGGTCAGCAATGACAGGTGCAGTCATACGTAGGCATGCTTGGCTGAAGGAACAAACTCTGCCAGATCATGTTAAAGCAAAGCTTCTGGATGCGCCACTGGAAAAGCAAAAGTTATTTGGCTCCACGGCTCAGGAGGTCTTAAAGAAATTTGAGGAAAAGGCTAAATCTGTACAAACAGTCAAAGATTTTCTCCAGGTCCAACCACCAAGATTCAGCAGAAATTGGCCTTCTAAGAATTGGTCCTTTCCAGACACAGACAGATTTCAAAGAGGCAAGAACAGGCATGCCAGACGAAGAGGGCAAGCTAGAGGCTCCTACAGAGGACGTCAATGGCAGCCTCCTAACCAGAGAGGTAGTGCAGGACCCACAACTGCTGCACAAGGACAAACTCAATGACTTGACCTTGACCCCGCCGACCAGGGCTCAATTGGAAGCACCTTTGGGCAGAAAGCTATCTTTATTCTCAAAAAACTGGCACAGTATTACAAGGGACAAATGGACACTGCAAATAATAGACAAAGGATACAGATTCCATTTTCATACATTACCAAAAAGAAAAGGCATGCCAAACCTGCCTCCGAATCAAAGGGCAGAGGCTTTCAAACAAATTTCCATCCTACTGCAAATGAAAGCTATAGAAAAGGTTCCTCTCACAGAACAAAAAGAAATTTGAGGAAAAGGCTAAATCTGTACAAACAGTCAAAGATTTTCTCCAGGTCCAACCACCAAGATTCAGCAGAAATTGGCCTTCTAAGAATTGGTCCTGCAGTACACCTGACTAACCTTTTTCTCATACTCTATTTCTCCTTCACTCTTCTCATCACTACCTGTCTGATTTCTCCTCCTTTTACTGTTCTAATCTAACTATGTACATTTTATGTATAATTGCTAATATGTAATGAACTCCTTATTGTAAACTTGTTTCTCTTTGAAATTATCTTTCATTCTGTGTGTTGTTATGACTTCCAATTTTTGCTATTTCTTAACAGTAATGATTATTTGTAATGTACTTAGTATTTAGTGGAGCTTTTCTCCTCGGGCCTCTGCTGAAAATGGACATGTATCCAGCCAGACTAGCCCGGTCAACAAATGTAAAATAAAAAAAATAAAAAATAAAACAAGGCCAAGGATTTTACTCCAGACTATTCCTTGTCCCAAGAAAAGAAAAACAATGGAGGCCTATTCTGGACTTGTCAGCACTGAATACTTATCTCATTGTGCCAAAATTCAAAATGCTGACCCTACAGCAACTCCTTCCCATGCTGGGCAAGGGGTCCTGGCTGGTATCTCTAGACCTCAAGGAGGCATACCTGCATGTCCCTATCAGACAAAGTTGCAGAAGACACCTCAGATTTCTTGCAGGTTCAGAGCATTATCAATTCTCAGCATTGCCCTTTGGCTTATCTACTGTGCCCAGAGTATTCACGAAATGCCTGGCATCAGTAATTGCACACTGTAGACTTCAGGGGATTCAAATATACCCATACCTGGACGACTGCCTAATACAAGCGGACAGCCAACAAACTTTGGTAAAACACTTGAATTATGCCATCTGCCTACTTCAGGCCTTGGGATACACAGTCAACATTCACAAATCAAGACTTGTTCCATCCCAAAGAATAACGTTTCTGGGTGCAATACTAGATACAACCACCCAAATGGCTTTTCTCACAGAAGAAAAACAAGAGCAACTACAGAATTATTTCAGGAATCTGACAAAACAAACCCAGCTGACTGCAAGGAAAATCCTGCAGGCCCTGGGTTTCATGGCATCTTGCATTCTTCTGATCCCACAAGCAAGGCTGCATATGAGGAAACTACAGTGGTACCTAAGGAGTCTATGGTCTCAGTACAGTCACAGCCTAGAAGCTTTGATCCCACTCATTCCATGCCTTCAAAAGGAATTTCTGTGGTGGGCTCAAGCAAGCCAGTCAAACATGGGTCTGCCTTTCAGCAAACCAATTACCAACCAAACCATCACAACAGATGCATCAGACCATGGATGGGGAGCACATATGGAGGGCAGATGCATTCAATGACTATGGTCACAAAAAGAATTGCACCTGCACATAAACCAAAAGGAAATGCTGGCAGTGATACATTCAATCGAGGCCTTCAAACACTTCCTGCATCAAGGCCACCTGCTAATAAGGACAGACAATACCACAGTTATGTGGCACATAAACAAGCAAGGAGGTACCCATTCTTACCCTCTCTGCAGGCTGGCAATGAATCTTTGGTAACTTTCCCTAAAACTCAGTCTAGAACTGCAATCCCAGTTTGTGCCAGGAAAAGACAATGTACTGGCGGACAGCCTAAGCAGAAATATCATGGATCCGCACGAATGGATGCTGCATCCAGACACCTTCCTTCAGATAACACAAGCATGGGGGAGGCCGGAAATAGATCTTTTTGCCTCTCAGCACAACCATCAACTGAAGAAATTCTGCACAAGGACATACCACCCGCAAGCATGGAAAGTGGACGCTCTCTCTTTCAGCTGGAATACTCTAACAGTATATGCATTCCCACCTCTTCCATTATTGACCAATGTCTTACTGAAGATCAGGACAGAACAGCCAAAAGTGATTCTGATAGCTCCGGACTGGCCAAGACAGCACTGGTACCCACTGTTAAGGAGCATGTCACACACGAAACCGTGGCCTCTACCACAATGGCCACTGCTTCTGACTCAGCACAACTACAAAACTCTGCACTCCAGCCTGAAAACCTTGCAGCTGACAGCCTGGAAAATACCTTGACTCCTCGCCAGGATAAACTATCCTAGAGAGTAAAGGATATCATCATGGAAGCTCGGAGGCCTTCCACAAGAAAGGCATATTCAGCAAAATGGAAAAGATTTCACACTTGGAACACCACAAAGGGCCAAGATCCGACAGTGATGAACATTGCACAAATCCTGGAATACTTGGCAGAAATGCTCCATAATGGCCTTTCTTACTCTTCCATAAAAATTCATGCTTCAGCAATTTCAGCAGAGTACAACACTGATGCACCAGTATTTTCTCATCCTCTGCTAAAGCAGTTTCTAAGAGGAATTAAAAACATCAACCCTCCAAGGAAACCACCAGTGCCTACATGGGACCTTAACTTCATGTTGGAAAAATTAACTCTACCTCCCTTTGAACCAGCAGCATCTTCAGAGCTACAGTTCCTGTCTTGGAAGACTGCCTTCCTTCTGGCCATAACCTCAGCAAGAAGAGTATCTGAGTTACAGGCCCTCATGGCAGTAGAACCATTTCTTATTTTTCATCAGGACAGAGTCTCATTGAGAACCAATCCTTCATTCATGCCAAAGGTGGTATCCAGGGTCTCACTGAACCAAGCTATTCACCTGCCTACCTTCTTTCCAAATCCACAAAACAAAGGAGAGAAACTTTTGCATACCCTGGACATTCACAGACAGTTGCGCTACTACTTGGACAGAACTAAGACTTACAGAAAAACTGACCAGCTATTTGTAGCATATGCTGCTGGTGTACAAGGAAAAGCAATTTCCAAACAGACAATTTCAAAATGGATAGGGAATTGCATTCGATTCTGTTATCTTTCCATGGCAAAACTGTGCCAGTTAACATTAGACCTCATTCCACCAGAGCCACAGCCACCTCCATAGCCTTCTTAAGAGGGGTGGCTACGAAGGACATTTTAGAAGCTGCTACATGGATCTCTGTGCATACATTTTCCAAGCATTACAACTTACCTTTATATTCCAGATCCAGAGCAGGCTTTGCTACGGCATTCCTGCAGGGCATTTTAGCTACACCATCCTTTTCTTAGGTCCTACCTCCCCCAGCTTGGCTATGGTATTCTACCCATATGTAAGGACTGCAGATGCATCCTTGAAGGACATAGTACAGTTTTGTACCTACCATAAATGTAGATGTCCGATAGGTATGCATCTGCAGTCAGGTTTTCCCTCCCTCCTACCCCTCTGTGGTACTTCTTGGGTACTTATCCCTCTTTTTTTTTAGCTAGCTGGGGTTATCTATTATGGTGTATTTGTTTTATATTACTGTGCATGCTTGGAATTTTTTGCATTTCTCCAAATTTAGCCTTCCTTAGAGGGCACCTGGCATCTGGGGCAAGAAAAACTGAGGAAGATGGTGTCGGCTGACGCTTTTATACCCCAGGCACTCTGACGTCTGGGAAGGGGTGACTTCAGCCGACGCCGGACCCAGACTTTGGAATCTGACCGACCGAAGGGCTGCCTGAGGCAGGACAACTCATATGTAAGGACTGCAGATGCATACCTATCGGACATCTACATTTATGGTAGGTACAAAACTGTACTTTCCCATTTCTAGATAATTGGCTCCTGCTAACAACAAGCACAAAGTCCTTCCTGTCAGTTGGAGATTTTTTTTTTTTACACAGCTCTGCCTATCTTTAGTTATATAGGTTCATAGGTTGGTACTAGGCTATTGGTCCTAGGGCCAATACAAGCCTAGCCATAACAATTCCCTGGCTATTTCTTCCCACAGAATTTACTTCCCTGGACCCCTGTCTAGCAGGGCAACTGATGTGATCCCCGGGGTGAATTTACTATCTTATATCCAGTCATCAAGGTTCCTTTTGAAGAGGGCCAAAGAGGCGCTGTGCCTGACATGTATGGGCAAGTCTATTCCAGAGTCTGGGGAGTCTCTGGGTCAGGAACCTATCCCTCCAGCATGTTTTTTTCATTGTGATGACAAGGTTTAGATCCCTGGAGTGTGCGTCTCTGAGGGATTGGGATTTCTTTTATGTGTAGCATGTCCAGCAGCTCTGGGTTTGACATGGCCTTGTATGTTCAGCAGAGATTGCCTCTGAGTAAACGATGTGCGACAGAGTATAGGTAGAGTTTTTTTAGACAGTCTGCATAGGGCATCTGCTTTAGGCCTGTGATTCTTTTAGTGAGGTATTTCTGTGGCTTTTCCAGTTGTTGCAGATGTCTTGAGCGGTACATACCAAATGGGTCATTGTATTCTATAATGGGTCTAATGAGGGATGAGTACAGTAGGACAATGACCTCCTTTTTTTTGGATGAAAAGCCCTTAGTGATGGTATCAGTCAATCACAAAAAATCTCATCTCCAACCTAGATCCAGTTTATCAGTTGGTATCTGGTACGAGAAAACTCTTTGTAAGTCTACCTACAGAAATAGTCCTTACCATACAAAAATTGTGTAGCTTCTCCTATAAAAGACTTAATAGCATCCTTGGTCCTTGAACTACTAAGGACTTATGGCAACATGTATTCTAATGATTCTCTGCACTTGTTTTCACACAAAATTCCTCCAGTAGTTGCTGTCTGCACAGTGGTGTCAATCTTCAGGTCTTCCATCAGTGCTGATTCACTTAACTTCAATGTAAAGAACTCTCTTAACATGGTGGCTAAATTCACCATGTGTTCACACAGGCCAACCCTTTGTAATGTTTCTCACAGCAGTAGTTGTGACCACAGACATCTCCTCTTTGGGAATTAAAGGGCATTTTGAGGAGAGGATTGTGCAAGGAGTTTGGATACAAAAGAAGTTAACCTTCACATAAGTACCCTGGAGACGAGGGCAGTCTTCCTAGCATTGCCAGAATTTCAGGATCTCCTTTCCCACTGAGTGATTTCTGTTAAAACAAACAATATTTCAGTAGTTTGGTATATAAACAGGCAGGGGGGACCAAATCCTATCCATTTGCAGATATACCATGGCAATGGATTTGTATCATTTTTCCAGTTACAACACACATCCTAGGGAAAGTCAGCTACCTAGTAGACAGGGTTGGCAGGTCTGTCCTGATGCCTCACTAATGGCCACTCAATCTTCAGTGGCTGTGCAGATTTTCATTCTCTGGAGCAGCCTCACTACGGCTTATCTCCAGCACGAAATGCAACTGCTACTTTGCTTTGATACCACCAGAGATGGAGTCACCATGGGATATTCTAATCTGGCATTGGCTCTCTGGTCTTTTATATGCCTCCCCACCTGGTAAAGGATTTCATCACGGTGCTTTCAGAGTAGTGCAGTTTCGAACAAGTGGAACGGGTAAGTGAGATTAAATTAACTGTAATTTGATGGGTCAAAGTAGACCCATATCATATATATATATATATATATATATATATATATATATATATATATATATATATATACACATATTCATAAGATTGAGGTAAAGGTGCAGATAGGCAAAATTGTGAATGAAATGTTCGTGGTTATGAGACTCTCTGTTTTGAATTGGATCGCACTACAGTAGGGATCGGGAAAATTTCCCTTTTCCTCATTGTAGTGTGATCTCAGAGTTAGAATATGTAATTAGTAGGGGGTGTTGGGGGGTGCTGAAGCGCTTGCCCCCTGCAAAGCAGTAAAAATGTGTATGTCTGGACAACGGTGTTTTTTTCAGATGAGCGGCCCTGTAAC
>NC_056750.1:620775129-620855129 GCF_019279795.1 Protopterus annectens | reverse complement strand
TTTGGCCTCCAGGAGAAGAGCATCTTTTGGTTCTATGGTGCTCAGGAATATCCTTCCTTAGGGCCACCCAGGACTAAAAGTAGCTTGGGACTCGGTCCTGTCAATAAGGAATGAATGAAGATTTACATCATCAGATAAAGAATTTGTGTCTTACCATAACGTTCCATCTGTGTTGTAGATCTTCATTAATTCATTACTTCACCTGGACTCCTGGTGGACTTTTGGATTTCCTTATTACTTAGGGTATCTGCTCAGAGTAACCTTTTTTTTTTTAATATAAGGGCGGGCAAACTCAAGTTGAAGAGACTAAGAGAGGCATTGTGTGTAGGACTTAGCTGACAGTTTTTGGCTGGCGCGAGCTTGGCAACGGCCATGTCGGTTCCGAGGACGGAACCGAATTCCTATCAGTAACGAATGAATGAAGATCTACAACACAGATGGAATGTTATGGTAAGACATAACTTCTTTTTTTTGCTTAGATCCCCAGTGAAAGACATTACACCATCGTGGGATGAAACAGTTGGTGCTACAAGTGTAACTCTTGAGTCCTTTTGAACCATCGGCTAGATCTGACCTCAGATTTTTGTCTTGGAAAACTGCTTTTTTTGTGGCCATTACATCTGCTAGATGAGTATCTGCACTCCAGGCTCTGTTCAGAATCTACTTTTTTTTATCTTCCACGAAGATAGAAGATGCCTTATGACCCAATCCATCCTCCCTGCCTAAAGTAGCCACTGACCGGAATAATAGCAAAGTCATTAAATTGTCTGTTTCCCCCCCAACTTTGCTAATCAAAGGGAATACATGCTTCAGCTCTTGGATGTACATAGACAGTTTCATTTTTATTTCCATAGAGCAAAAGACTTCAGAAAGTCAAATCAATTGTTTGTCTTATTCTCCCCCAACAAATTGGTCAAACCAGTTTCTAAAGTTAATTTGCTCAGATGGCTTACCCATTGCATATCCTTGGTTTACAGTCAACTTGATTTTTCCTTGCTTAAACTCCCTAAAGCACAGTCCACCAGAGCCATAGCTACATCATCTGCATGCTGGTGTAGAATATCTATTGATGACATTTGTGCCACAGCTACTTGGTCTAATGCTCATATTTTTATTGCTCATTACAAATTGGATTTGACTTCCAGAAACAAGGCTGCCTTTGGTTCTACATTACTCTGGAATGTCATTCCATGAGGGTCACCGAAGGTTCATGTAGCTGGAGACTCTGTCCCATCAGTTGAGGAACAAATGAAAAGGACATGAGATATTAAAGTTATGTACTTAACCATTACTATGCATTTGTGTTGTCCATTTTCATTCTTCCTCAACTTCCAACCCCCTTCCCCATTCTCTTCAACTCCTGGAGTGACCTTATGGTTGTGAAATCTCTAGTCCAGGTTTGAGCCCCACTCTTTTCTACTAGCCTTCCGTATGTGTTAGCCTGAGGTTAGTTCTTTCTATTGGTTATCCGGTAGCAGACTCCATCTGAGGTATTGCAGCATGACTGGGAAATTATGGCTAAAGGGAGGAGCTTGAGAGTAGGAGTTGAGAGTCTAGTGAATGTAGCCAGCAGGATCTGAGAACCCATCATTTGAGGAAGAATGAAAATGGACAACACAGATGTATAGCTTTGGTAAGTACTTAACTTTTAATATTCCCTCAAATCAGGTAATCCTAAGCCACCTTGTTCTATTGCAAGGATCAACATATCCAACTTGACTCCTGCCCTCTTCCCCTCAGATTACATCTTTCAATTCTTTATTAATTACTATCCACAGCTTCTCATTTGGTTGATAAAAATTATGCCTGACCCGTCAATAAAACTAAAGGGACTAAAAACATTTTCACTGCTTGTATCTTCCTATTCATGCCCCAAACAAGTGCTTCCAGTTTCTCAGTTTTTGTATTATCTTGTTTGTTTTCTTTCTACATATTCTTAGCTGCCAAAACAGAATCCTTTTTAATCCTTTCTCCTAAATACTTCATTTTCTCGTGCCCCATAAATATAGGTATTACTGAAACAATGTGTTGGTACATGCATATAGATATTTCAAGCATGGGAAATAATGCCCTTCTAGCATGTCAGAATACCAAAACAGGTTGTTCCTTTTAAGAAGTGTCCAGGCTGTTTTTAAAAAAATATCTGAACTGATACTTGCTTTAATGTAATTTGGTAGTCTTTTCCATGCATCAGCTGCTGTCACAAAGAATCAATTAGTATACTTCTCATTCCTATAGCATCTTCTACAAGGTTTGTCTGATGATTCTCCACTATTTTTGGTAACCCTAAACATTCCCAGAGGTAGTTGTCTCTAAATGTCCTGTATACCTGAATAAATTATTTTCTTAAATATCTATATGAGACCATTTACAAGTTCAGACATTTTAGTCTTTCTTAATAACTTAAATTTCCACATCTGTGAATGCCTTTGGTATATTTCCACTGTACACTTGCCAGTTTATTCATGTTTTTTTCTTCTAAGATTCCATATTGTTATTCCATAATCAAGCTTGTCTAATATAGCTAACAATCTATAATTTCTGATTTCCTAGACTTTATAAATCTTTTTATATAATATATAGTTTTATAACTGTCATTAACCAATTGGTTGATATGATTAGAAAAACTGAAAACTGGATTTACCCGGTACATAGTTTACAGCTATAGCTTTTGTTTTATTGTCATTCATTTTATATCCTCTAAAGACTTGAAACTTTCTCAAAATGCTCCATGGCCTTTTTCTGGTTTTATTTGGTATAAAATATCTGAAAATAAAGCCAACTTTTCTTGATTACCATTCAAAGATTCAAAGAAACGTTATTGTCATTTAGGACCACACAAGTGCAGCCTAACAAAATTACAAATGTCAGCTCATGAGAGAAATGCAGTGCAAATAACGTAGATACAGCAGTATCAAAGAATAACAAAAGAAAGAAAATAACACATATGACATACAAGAGGTAGTTCACATTACATAAACACATTCATTACCCATTATCCAGTGATAAATAATAAATTCTCACCACCAAACCCCTTACACTGTTAAGATATAGAATAAATAGAGACTAGTGAATAGCGGCTGTTTGTTTACCATATTGCACTTGTTAACCTTAGAAGTGACTCCTTATAGCCATCGTATTACATAATAGTAATACTGGCAGTAATTGCTTTGAGCAGCAGGATTAAATTAAACAAAAGAGGGTTCAATGTATTGTGGTTGGTGTCTGTATTAATAATCTCACACTTGTAGGATACAAACTGTTATATCCTTGAATTTATGACTCCCATATTATCTTTGCCATGGCTTCAAATTTAATGCAAATAACAAAGTGGAAAGAAGATACCCCTTTCTGGTTCCTCTGTTCAGACACAACTTATCAGAGAGGAATCCTTCCACTTTAATTTCTGCCTCCAATCCTTCATATATCCTCATATTAACCTTATTATTTTCGGCTGGAGTGTGGGGAGTGCCTTCTGTGTGGAGTCTGCATGTCCTCCCCGTGGTTTGGTGGGCGTTCGAAAGACATGCGTAAACAGGCATGCCTTCGTTGAAGGTTGAACGTCGAGCTGGCACCTCGGCGTTCATGAAAAATCTGCTGCCTATCATTAGCGGACCAAAGTTCTGCTGTGCCGACCCCTGACCGGGAAAAGCTGAAAGACAACAACAACATTATTGTACCAATGAATAATAATGCTTTCATTGCCCTACTCATAAAATCGCATCTTACTCTGTTGAATGTTTTCTCTGTGTCCGGACCCACCAACAGCAGTGGTATTTCCTTACATTTTGCTTCCTTCTGGATTTTCATTGCTCTAGTAATTCCTAATTTATGACTCTCCTCCACAAAACCACATCAATCCATAGCTATTATTTTTTTCAACACCTTTTGCTCTTCTTTTAATTATTGTAGACATAAAAAAACTTTATAGTCATGGTTTACAATTGAACTGGAGCTATATGAAGCGGGATCTGATTGGTCTTTACTATCTGTAGGTATTAGCCACCACAGCTGTCTTCCAGGATGTTGGTGCATCACCTTTTAAAACATTGTTATAACAAAACCTTCCGGAGTTTTATCACTTTCTTCCCTCTTGGCTTCCAAACTTCCACAGGAATACCTTCTATTCCTAGAGACTTTTTTGCAGATTGATTGCAAGTTACAGTTTTTATCTCATCTCCTTTTATCTTAACTGTTAATGTTAAGCCTCATCTACCTCTACTGTCTTCAATAGATATTTACATTTTTGCTCTTTCTTGATTTCCACATTTCTCTGCTTTGTACAAATTTTCATAAAGTTTCTAAAATGTATTTACCTGTGCAAGATCTCTCATTATTTTTCTTGTTATAGGCTCACTAAGTTTGTTGCTTGAATCATTATGTTAATAGTTTCTGCGCTCTGGAGTTACCAAAAACAGTTGCTTAACAGCAGTCTTTCTAAACTCATGCATATTATCCAGATACTCTTATTTTTTTTCAGCACTCTGCAGTTGTGCCTTGTCGTGCTCTTTGAGATTCCTTATTCTGAAATACTTTAACCTGTCAGCCCCTCTAAGTAATTGTAGTTACTTCTTAATCATATCACTCTTTCTTTTCTTTATAATCTGTTTTAAATTCCACTTTCATGTCATCCCACTCACTGGTTATAACTTCTGAAGACATTTCTGTCCTCCCTAATTACACTGAAGTAATTTTCCCTACCCATTCTTTAAATTACCCTCAAAACAAGTAAACACACCACTGTCTCATTTTTACTTCATTACCTGACATTTTTATCTTAGTAGGCATTGGCGTATGATCAAAAATAGTTACTGGATGTATGGTGAAGTTTCAATTAAATCCACACATTCCATTGAAATATTTCTGTCTAGCCTTGCCCTGGTATTGTACCTTGGGAACTAATATGTAAATTCTCTTCAAATTCATAGTACTGAATTCACATCTTACATACCACGTTTTCTTAAATTTATACCCTCTTTTGTTATATTTTTCCTTCAGGAACCCCCAGGTAATCCTCACTTTTGTATTTCAGGTTCCATTTCCCTCCTGTAAGTAATAATCCCTGCTAAAAAACTGAGCATTTCACTGAAAAATCTCTTAAGTTCCCTTAATGGCAGTTTTAAACAGAATATAAAAACATTCCAGCATAGTCCACTTCCCTTGCTAATGGCCTCTTACTACCACAAACTTAACGTTATCTTTTTTCCCTCTTCAGTCACTATTGGAGCTTCACTAGTAGTTAGTATAAGTGCACCTTTTTCCTTAATATTCTGCTGAATATCCAGCCTGAAATCCATTCTTTATCAAATTCACATGCTCACTTCTTTCCAGATACCTCCTGTAGCATTGCTATTTGAACAACATGTCTTAATTGAATTCAGTACTCTTACCTTTTTGTCTATTCCTGTGAGGCTGTTCATGTTCCAAAATAATATGGATAATGTAGCCATCATGATATAAGTTATTCCCATCAATTATTTATGACTTTTTCTTTATATGTCTATTTCCAGCTTTTATATTTCATGCACACAGTACTGTTTGGCAGGTCTATCCTTACACAGCTATTTATTGTCTTTTTATGAACCTGTGTCACATCTTACAAGACATTTTATTTTAATGAAAACCCTCAAACAAAACACACACACACACTCAGAGCACTGTCATAACCTATTAACCTAAACACACAAAACTATGTAGATCTTGAAATAATTAAGTTTAACAATCCTTGTAGGAAGAATTGTCCCAAATTGACAGCTGAACCCACAGGTATTACCCAACCTAAAATTAAGGATGTTCATCGTGTTACCCTGCTGCAGTCATCACACTTGGGTTATCCTGCCATCAGGATGTCCCGCAGTCGGCCTGAGTTCCAAAGTCTTGGTCTGGCGTCGGTTGCTGTCGTTTCTTCCTTGACGTCAGTGCGCCAGGGGTATATGAGGCATCCGATGCCATTTTCTTCAGTCTTTCTTGCCGCGTGGTGCCCGAAGCAGAAGCAGTTCGCAAGTGCCGGTCGGCCGACACCTGAGATTTTCAAATCGAATTTCAGTCCGAAGTCTTCAATAAAGCTAAGTACCCCATTGGAGAACTTTTTCTTGTCTCAGTCTGATTTTAGAAAAAGTTAACAATTGCATTTCTTGTGGGAAGCAAATACCGCGTAAGGACTTCCATTCTTATTGTATTTCTTGCCCAGGCCCAGACCACGACGTCACAGTTTGTCCGTTTTGTGCTAGGTTTAATAAACGAACTATCAAACGCCGTTTTGATTTTGCACGACATTACTTTGGTAGGAAATTTAATTATATCATGCCGTCGGAGCAGCCGACAACCGGCATGCATAAAAATCACAAGGATAAGGACAGGCAGCCTAGGAACAAGCCAGACTCAGAGGCCTCTGCTGGGCCTGTCGCCTGTTCTTCGGTTTTCAGTGAGGCACCTACGCAGCCCCTGATGACCGCAGAATTGGAACCCCAGACAGCTGCAGATTCTCAAGCGGAGTGTACTAGGCCGTCGCAGCCATCTTCATTAGACTCTTCCGACACCGGAGCAGAAAGAGATCCCGAAGCAGTAGAAACACCCTCGGTTGCAGAAGGTGTCTTCAGACCAACTACACTCACCATTAAATCTTATGCTAAGCTTAAAACTTCATTAAAACCAAAAAAGGCTGTACATCAGTCTACAGTTCAAGGCCCCATGCCTAAGAAACAGATGCTTAAGATGGCTGAAGATTTGATTACCCTAATCAGGGGTTCCCATCCCCCTCCAGATAAAAGACCAAGACAAGAGGAGGATTATGCTTCCTCTGACTAGGTGTCAGTTTCCTCAGAATCTTCTGAGGAACAGGATTACACTTTTCCCCCCTTATGAAGACTCTGATGCTGAAGACTCTATTCCCTCAGCATCTCCCCTGAAGACTACTCCTTTGGGGAAACTTTACATACCATGAGGGAACATTTCCACTGTGAAGGCCAGGACTACTGTGATTCTAAGAAAAGGCTCAGAGAGTTCCATTTACTACCCCAGCACAGACCACTTGCTATCCCTCCAGTTTTAGACATTGTGGATGATGTTTACTTGGAGTCTAGTCTAAATCCAGACTCTGTACCTCCTGTTCCAGCCAAACCAGACAGGTACTACAGAGTACCTGACTCACACAAATTCCTTTATAAAAGCCCTGTAGCTGATCCAGAAACAATTTCCCAGAGTCCCAAAGGGGCTAAAGCCTCTATGGATAATAATCATGTGCCCTCTGAAAGGGATTCCAGAGCCCTAGATAGATGGGGAAAGAAGATATACACCTCAGCTACTCTGGCTATGAGAGCATTAAATTGTCAGTTTCACATGCTGAAATATCAGCAATTCCTAATGTCTCAATTAGAACAAAAAATGAGCACACGTTCTGAACAGTCTGAATTCAAGGAAATGCAGGATCTGTTGCATGCAGCTGAACAGGTGGGCAGACATACTTTACAATGTGGATTTGATTCATTGGAAGCCTCCTGTAGAGCAGCTGTTACTGGGTCTATCATACGTAGACATGCTTGGTTAAAAGAACAAACCCTACCTGATCATGTTAAGCAAAATTATTGGATGCACCTTTACAGCAGGATGTATTATGTGGTGTCAAAGCAGAAGAGGTTTTAAAGAAAATGGAGGATAAGGCAAAGTCTATGCAGACGGTCAAGGATTTTTTACAGGTACAACCCCCTCGTTTCAGCAGAAATTGGCCAACAAAAAACTGGTCTTTTCCAGCTTCTGACAGATCACAGAGGGGCAAATACAGATGCCCAAGGGGCAGAGGTCAGTCACAAGGGCCTTACAAACCTCGCCAATGGGGTACTGCTACCCGGAAAGGAGGAGAAGACAGGCCTCAAGCTAGCAGAAGACAAACACAATGACTCAATCCCAAACTACCAAGCAAATCTCTCTTGGCAGCTCCCTTGGGAGGAAAATTAGCACTCTTTGCAGACAACTGGCACATCATCACAAAAGGCAAATGGGTCCTAAACATTGTCTCACAAGGATACAGATTCCACTTTCATACCTTGCCAAGGATAAAAGGAATGTCAAACCTGCCACCAAATCATTGGGCAGAGGCACAAAAACAAATTACAGCTCTCGTGGACATGAGAGCCATTCAACAGGTACCTACACAGGAGCAAGGACAAGGATTTTACTCAAGACTCTTTCTAGTCCCAAGAAAATACAAAGCAGGGAGACCCATTCTGGATATTTCAATTCTGAACACCTATCTACAAGTACCAAAATTCAAGATGCTAACACTACAGCAGCTTTTTCCCATGCTTGGCTAGTAATGCTGGACCTCATGGAGGCATACCTGCATGTCCCTATCAGACAAAATTGCAGAAGATACCTCCGCTTCATTGCAGGTTCAACCCATTATCAATTCTCTGCACTGCCCTTTGGCTTATCTACTGCGCCCAGGGTCTTCACAAAATGCCTGGCACCAGTAATTGCATACTGCAGACAAAGAGGAATTCAAATATACCCATACCTGGACAACTGCCTTATTCAAGCAGAAAGCAAGGAGATTCTTTTAAAGCATCTGGCATTTGTCAAACACCTTCTAAGTTGCATAGGGTACACAGTAAACAAAAAGAAATCAAAACTAGTGCCCTCACAAAACATAATATTCCTTGGTGCCAGCTTGAATACAACGGCCCAGATGGCTTATCTCACACCAGACAAGCAACAGCAGCTCACTCAGTACTTCAAAATAATGGCGACAAAGACCCAACTCCCTGCAAGAAAAATTCTGCAGGCCTTGGGATTCATGGCATCTTGCATAATACTAATACCATTTGCAAAACTGCATACGAGGAAATTACAATGGTACCTGAAAAGCGTATGGACTCAGCACAGCCACTGCTTGGAAACAATGATACCACTCATTCCCTGCCTTCAACAGGAGTTTCTATGGTGGGCACAGGTATGTCACCTCAACAAGGGTCAGCCTTTCGCCTTACCCACAGCCAGGCAAACTATGACAACAGATGCATTGAACTATGCCTGGGGAGCACACATGGCAGGACAGTGCATTCAGAGCAAATGGACTACAGATCAAAGGCATCTGCATATCAATCAAAAAGAAATGCTAGCAGTACAGAATGCCCTAACAGCTTTCAAGGACCTCTTACACCCAGGGCAACTAATAATAAAGACGGACAGTACCACAGTAATGTGGTACATAAACAAGCAAGGGGGCACACATTCCTACCCTCTATGCAGGCAAGCAATGACCTTGTGGAACACAGCACTGTCTTACCAGGTTCAATTACAAGCACAATTCCTGCCAGGAAAGAAAAACACATTGGCAGACGACCTAAGCAGAAACATCATGGAACCCACAAGTGGAAACTAGATCCACAAGTATTTGCAATGATAACTCAAAAATGGGGACGCCCAGACATAGATCTGTTTGCCAACCCCCAAAACTACCAACTTCAAAAATTTTGCACAAGGACATTCCATCCACAAGCTTGGAAAGTGGACACCCTCTCATTCAGTTGGAAAACATTAACAGTGTATGCCTTTCCTCCACTGCCTGTTCTAGCAAAGGTACTGCTGAAAGTCATTAGAGAGGCCACAAATGATACTTATTGCACCAGACTGGCCACGCCAGCACTGGTACCCAATTCTAAGGAACATGGTCCACGGTCCACCATGGATTTTACCACAAATTCCTCACCTGCTCACACAGCGAGACAATCAGATTCTACACAGCCAGCTCAAGACTTTAAACCTGGCTGCATGGCAAATTACCTAAACAACCAGCCATCACCTCTATCCAAAGTTGTTATGGATGTCATTCTGGAGGACAGGAGGCCCAGCACCAGGAAAACCTATTCAGACAAAAGCCAAAATCCCCTTGATCCAAACATTCCTCAGATTTTACAATATTTAACTGAGATGTTGCACAAAGGACTTTTCTTTTCATCTATTAAGATCCACGCCTCAGCAATTTCAGCTCATTACAACACGGATCCTCCTTTATTTTCACATCCACTCCTAAGACAGTACCTCAGAGGGGCTAAGAACATAAGACCGCCCAGGAGAGCGCCAACACCTACTTGGGATCTCAACTTTTTTCTGGAAAGCTTACACTGCCGCCCTTTGAACCAGCTTTTTCAGCTGATTTAAAATTTCTTTCATGGAAAACTGCCCTGCTACTAGCAATAACTTCAGCTAGAAGAGTCTCAGAGCTACAGGCACTAATGGCATTGGAGCCTTTCCTCATTTTTCATTAAGACAGAGTCTCTTTACGAACTAACCCTTCCTTTATGCCAAAGGTGGTATCCACTGTGGCCCTAAACCATACCATTCATTTGCCCACTTTTTTCCCAAATCCCCAGAACAAAGGAGAAAGACTCCTACACTCTTTGGACATTCACAGGCAATTACGTTACTACTTGGATAAAACTAAGGCTTTCAGAAAATCTGACCAGCTCTTTGTAGCCTTATGCTGCAGGATCACAAGGAAAAGCTATCTCAAAACAGACCATTTCAAAACGGATAGGGCATTGCATACATTTCTGCTACACGCATCATGGGAAACCGGTACCTGCTAACTGCTAACATTAGGTCCCACTCCGCCAGGGCTACAGCTACATCAGCAGCCTTTCTCAGGGGGGTGCCAACCAAGGATATTCTGGAAGCTGCAACTTGGAGTTCAGTGCACACCTTCACCAAACACCATCACTTACCTCTATATTCTAAGACCAGAGCTGGTTTTGCCACTGCAGTTTTGCAGGGCCTACTAGCTTCTTCTAATCCTGTTTAACTCCACCACCCATCCTTAGCTTTGGGATTCAACCCGTGTGTGATGACTGCAGCAGGGTAACACGATGAACATAGTACAGTTTTGTACCTACCATAAATGTAGATGTTCGAGTGTTCACCCTGCTGCAGTCCAGGTTAACCTCCCTCCATCCCCTCTGAACTAGCTGGGCTTATCTATACCACTCTATCCTATAGAACCTCTGTTGTGTATTTGCTTGTGCCTGAAGATATTGTTTTATTTTTATATGTACTTTTTTATATAGCTATATATTGGGGGCACCTGACATCTGGGGCAAGGAAAACTGAAGAAAATGGTGTCAGATGCCTCTTGTATACCCCTGGCGCACTGACATCAGGGAAGAAGCGACAGCAACCGATGCCGGGACCAAGACTTTGGAACTCAGGCCGACTGCGGGACCACCTGACGGCAGGATAACCCAAGTGTGATGACTGCAGCAGGGTGAACACTCGAACATCTACATTTATGGTAGGTACAAAACTGTACTTTATCCACGCTAAGGCATTTTTGTTACAGCCTGTGCTCCTACTTAAAACTAATCGCTGTCTTTTCTTGTTTTATCTTTATTCCTATCCCAGATCTGAAAAACAGCTTGCATGCTTTCAGAAAACATTAACTTTTAGCGTTAAGAAAAAGTGCACTTGTTATCTTTAAATAAAACTAAATTGTACGTACTGTTCCAGTAAATTATTTAAGTATTTAGGTACCAGGAAAACTGATCTCTTATTTACTTCTAATAATTTCAAACTTTTTTTTTACTAAGCTGCATTCCATTGTAGCTTTTAATTTTAAGTTTCTGTCAGCAAACCATGTCCAGAACTCTGCGAGATTTATTGCCTGCCAGCTTGCCTCAATGGAAACATTAGAACAGCTGCCCTCAACTGCAGACTTAATTCAGACTGAACAAATATTTGCTAAAGGAAAACTTTTTGTTAACTTCACAGTGTTCTCTTATTTTTTAAAAACCCAATGCTTATACAAGAAACTCCTTTGATTAAGCCAAGGGCATTAATCCAGACATTCACGTATGCAGAAGAAAAAGATCTCAGCTCTGCATAAATTATAACCTGTGCCCTTTTACACCCCATCCCAACTGCCCAAGGTAACATTAGAGTCGATGTTTTTCTGCGTCGGCTGCTGTTGCTTGCTGTTTAATGTCTGGTTGTCAGTGCTATAAAGGAAAGCAGCAAACGCCATTACATCAGTTTTTCTTGCGCTAACCAGTCTTTCTTGCCATGGAGTCTGTAGCAGTAGCAGTTCGCGAGTGTGCTGATCAGTCGCTACCAGAGTTTGAATTACAGCTGAAAACGTCTTAAGCTAAGTACCCCGTTGGGGATCCTTTTTACTTGTACTAACCGATGTCCGAAAAAGTTATCAGTTGTCTCGGCTGTTGAAAGCAAATAATACACCAAGACATCCATTCATACTGCGTCACTTGTTTAGGCCCATACCACGATGTCCCCTGTTGCCGGTTCTGTGTCCTCTTTAATGCAAGAACCATTCACCATAGAGCTCTCATTGTAGCCAGGTATTTTCGCCTTCAGTCTTCGCATTCTGAAATGGCGTCCATCAACCAACAATCCAGAGACATTCTGAAAAAATGTAAAGATAAAGATAGAGACAGACCACACAAGGCTAAGCCTTCTGACGACTCTACCGTTAAACAGGTTGTCAGTTCCTCAGAATTTAGTGAGGTGGCTTTGCAGCCCCTAATGCCCAATTCAATACCTTCGCAGGCTTCTACTGAGACCCTTTCGGAGTCTGGTATGCCGCAGAAATCTTCTTAGTCTTCTGAGCATTTGGTTGGGTCGAGAGCCGCGATGCAGGCACCGGCTTCCGAGGAGGTTTTTCACACTATCGAATCTAGACAAAAAACGTCTTCTCATCCAACTACAGATTCTCTCAGACCAGTGGATACTCTTAGGCTTTAGAGGCAAGGCCACTCCTAGGAAAACGTCTAGCCACCATTTTACTTCTGCTCCACTACCCCAAGCTCAAATGCTTAAAATGGAGGAGGATCTCATCACCCTTATCAGTGGTAGTCAGGGCACATCTTGTAAAAGCAAAGGAAAGGAGACCTTTCTCCTGAAATACTGACAGAACAGGAGTCTGATTATTCAGATTTTGAAGGGGAACAACTTCTGACTGCTTATGAGGATTCAGATGCAGAGGAATCCATTCCTTCTGCCTCCCCACCAGAAGATCTTTGCTTTGGGGGAAAACTCTTCACACCCTCAGGGAGCATTTCCACTGGGAATCCCAGGACTTCCCCCAGTCTAAGAAAAGACTAAGAGTTTTAGACCTGCCCCAATACAGACCATTGGCCATCCCTCCAGTCTTAGAGGTGGTTGATGATGTCTTCCATGAATCCAGTTTAACTCCTGATGTCCTCCCACCTGCTCCCAGAAAACCTGACAGGTATTAGAGTACTGGATTCTCACAAATACATGTACAGAAATCCTGCTGCAGACCCAGAGCTCATTACACAGGGACCAAAAGGAGCTAAGGCTAGTTCTGCAAAGAATCCTATTCCTGCTGACAAGGACTTCAGAGCTCTGGACAGATGGGGTAAAAAAGTATACACCTCTGCAATCTTAGCTATTAGAGCACTTAACTGTCAGCTCCACATGTTAAAATATCAACAACCCACTTTGGAACTATTAAAACAAAAGATTTCAACCTTTCCTGAATGTGCCAATTCAAAAGAGTTAGCAGATTTGCTGCATTCTACCTGTCAAGTGGCTATAAGCACTCATTGCACTGTGGATATGACGCCCTAGAAGCCTCAAGCAAGGCAGCAGTGTCAGGATCTGTCATTAGGAGTCATGCATGGTTGAAGGAACGTCCTCTCCCTGATCACGTCATATCTAAATTACTTGATGCACCCTTGGATAAGGACCGGTTGTTTGGAGTAAAAGCAGAAGAGGTGCTTAAAAAGATGGAAGACAAAGCAAAATCAGTGCAAACAATAAAATATTTCATTCAGGTACAAACCTCCTAGGTTCAGTAATTTTCCCTCAAAGCACTGGTCCTTTCCTGCACCTAGCAGACAGGGGCAAGGTAAGCCCCGTAGGGATAGACCACCCAGACTGCTATAATATGGACAGCAGAGAACCAATCAGTGAACCACTTCCACTCCAAAGGCAGGGAGTTCTAAGCCATCCCTCTATGGCAAAAACTCTCAATGACTCCCTCTCCCCCCCTGCCTCTTTCCACATACCAAAAACTAGGTGGAAGGCTCTCTCCCTGCAAAGAAAATTGGCTTTCTGTAACAAAGGACCAGTGGGTCTTGATAATTTTTCAGGGATACAAATTCTCCTTCAACGAACTCCCAACTCTAAGAGGGTACACAGACTTACCTCCAAATCAGTGGGCAGAGGCATTGAAACAAGTCCAAACTCTGATATCTCAAGAGGCAGTAGAACCTGTCCCGTCAGATCAAACAGGCAAAGGCTTTTATTCCAGACTATTCCTTGTTCCCAGAAAAGAGGGCATTTGGCGCCCCATCCTGGATCTTTTCATTCTGAACACCTTTCTGGTGGTCCCAAATTCTAAATGCTAACTTTTAGCAGCTGCTGCCTATGCTGACAAAAAATGCCTGGTTAGTTGCCTACCTCCACATCCCCATAAGGGAATCCTGCAGGAAATTCTATTGCTTCAGAGCATGTTCACAACACTTTCAGTTCTTTGCGTGCTACCCTTTGGCTTATGTACTTCTCCCAGGGTATTCACCAAATGCTTAGCCCCAGCCCTAGCCTTTTGCAGACAGAAAAATATACAGATTTAACCTTATCTGCATGACTGCCTCTTTTAGGCAGATTGCAAAGAAAAGCTCATCAAGGACCTCTTTGTCAAAACCTCCCTAACCTCCTTAGGGTACACCATCAACGAGAAGAAATCTATGCACACACCCTCCAGGAAGATAATTTTCTCAGGAGCACTGCTGGACACAGCATCCCAAGTGGCCTTCCTATCCCCAAAAAAGCAGAGCTTCCTGCCTCTATGTTTTATCTAGTTGGCTTCCAGAAGTCACCTCACCGCTAGGATGTGACTCCAAGCCTTGGGGTACATGGCATCTTGCACCCATCTAATTTCTCTGGCCAGGCTTCACATGAGAAGACTTCAGTGGTACCTAATGAACCTGTAGTGTCAGCACTCTCAATTTCTAGAGACCTCTCTACCTCTGAACCCCTGTATAAGGGCCATGTTTCTCTGGTGGGCAGGGGCCTGTGCCCGGAACAAGGGTATTTCCTTCACCCTCCGCTCAGCCTGGCAGACCATTACCACCGATGCCTCAGACATAGATTGGGGCACTCACCTAGAAGGCAGGTGAACCCAAGGTCTTTGGGATGCCCAACACCTTCCCTTACACATCAACCAGAAGGAAATGATGGCAGTACAAAAGGCTCTGACATCCTTCAAACCTTCTCTCAAGCCAGGGGTTCTCCTTATCAAAACGGACAACACCACAGTAATGTGGCACATCAACAAACAGGGAGGGACCCAATCTTATCTGTGCAGGTTAGACATGATCCTCCGGCTGACCGCCTTTTCCATGGGACTACACCTGATAGCCCAATACCTACCAGGGATCAACAACACCCTGGCAGACCACTTAAATAGAAACTTACTGGGCCCCCACGAATGGCAGCCCCAGAGAAAAGTCTTTTTACAAATCACTCCGATGTGGGGGATTCTGGAGGTGGATCTCTTTGCTTTGCATCTCAACCATCAACTGAAAAATGTCTGTACCAAGGGAGTATCACCACCTAGCGTGGAAGGTGGATGCCTTGATATTCCCCTGGAGCACCCTGTTTGTGTACACATTCCCTCCTCTGCCTCTTTTTCCCAAGGTACTGATCAAAATAAGAGAGGAGAGACCAAAGGCCATCCTCATTGCTCCAGATTGGCCCAGACAACATTGGTACCCCCTACTGCGCAGCCTGACCTTACACTATCCCAGGCAGCTTCCCCTGATCTCAGACCTCTTAATTCAGGTGTGGGGGGAATGCTGCACCCAGACTTGCAGACTCTCAAACTATCAGCATGGCTAATACTCTAAAGGCAAACAAGGGGCCCCTGTTAAGCAAACAGGTCCTAGACATCATCACAGAGGCCAGAAGGCCCAGCACCAGATCATCTTGCGCAGGAAAGTGGAAAAGATTCTGCTCCTGGAGCCAGTCCAGAAGGGGCAGTACCTCACAATCTTCCGCCCCCCTTATCCTAGACTACCTAGCAGAGCTACTTAATAGTGGCCTCTCCTCCTCCTCTGTTAAAATCCACACCTCAGCCATTTCAGCTCATTTTGATACAGAACACCCGCATCCTTTGATTAAGAAGCAGTTCCTCAGAGGAGCTTCTAATATCAGACCTCCCAGAAGGCCACCCACTCCAGCCTGGGACCTGAATTACGTTCTGGAAAAACTAACTTTACCACCCTTCAAACCTGCTGCTTCAGTAGAACTAAGATACCTCTCCTGGAAGTCTGCTTTTTTCCTAGCTGTCACCTCAGCCAGAAGGGTTTCAGAACTTCAGGCACTAATGGCCATTGAGCCTTTCATCATCTTCCATGCAGACAGGGTCTCCCTGAGGGACTAATCCCTCCTTTATGCCCAAGGTGGTATCTAATGTAACTCTCAACCAGGATATACATCTACCCACCATCTTTCCTAACCCTCAAAACAAGGGGGAAAGAATTCTACACTCACTAGATGTGCGCACGCAGCTCAGATACTAGTTGGACTGTACTAAACTCTTCAGGAAAACAGACCAACTACTTGTCAGCTTTGCCCCAGGGGCGGAGTGGAAGCCCATTTCCAAACCGTTTCCAAATGGATATCACACTGTATCCATTTATGCTACAGATTGCATGGGAACCCCCCACACCCAAGTATATTCGAACCCATTCCACTAGGGCAGCCTCCGCTTTCACAGCATTCCTCAGAGGAGTTCCCACCAAGGGACATCGTGGAAGCTGCTACCTGGACTTCTGTCCATACCTCTACCTTTAGCGAGCATTACCACCTACCTCCATTTTGTAAGGCTAGGGTAGGGTTTGCCTGTGCAGTTTTACAGGGCATGCTGACCCATTCCTAGGTCTCTTACTAATTCTACCACCCCTCTCCTCAGCTTTGGGAGTCCTCCCACAGATGAGGATTGCAACAGTGAAACACGAAGAACACAGTACAGTTGTGTACACTTAGCATAAATGTAGATGTTCGAGTGTATTCACTGTTGCACTCCTGGTTTCCCACCCTCCTTACCACTTATATTGTCTTTCTTTAGGGAGACATAAGTTTCTAACGGTGGCTTTTAGCCACCAGGACCACTTTACCATATTTACTTGGGCCTTTGACTAGTTAGGGCAAGAAAACTGATATAATGGCATCGGCTGCCTTCCTTTATAGCACTGACGACCTGGCATCAGGCCGCAAGCGACAGCAGCTGACACAGAAAAACATTGACTCTGGTATTTAGGCCGGCCGAAGGCTACCATAGCAGGGATAACCCACAGGTGATGACTGCAACAGTGAATACACTCTAACATCTACATTTATGGTAAGTGTACACAACTGTATTTGTTTTCATTCACCCCACAAGTTTAACACAGTCCGCAAAATTCCAATCTTTTTTGGCCACTTGTTACTATTAAAGTCTTGTTTCACAAATGTGATTAATCCTTTATAAACTCACATTTATTAACTAATTTCTGTGCTGTTGGTCTTTTGATCTCCATCTCCCATCCCCAGGCTCCTTTTCAAGTCCACTGTACTTCCAATTCTTCTAGTCAACTCCTGTGCTTTTTTTCTCTCTCTCTCAAACATTTTCTTTTGGAGCTTTGGAAAAAAGTTTCACTGGCAGTCACTATGAGCTATATATTGGAAGAATGAGAAGCAGAGTCCCTTTCTGTTTTATAGATCACTTTTTGTTAGACAAGCTTTTGCATTTCCTGGTTAGCCTGTTCTGTATCAATAAATGGCTTTAATTTCTCCAGGAAAAAAAAGTATTCTAAAGACAGATGAATACAGCAGCTTGAGTCTCACACCTGCCTTTCAACAGTACCTGGTTGCTGGGCTAAACTTGTTTTTCTTCTGACTGGTGTTCAGTGAATATTCATTTTCCACAAACACTATGCTGTCTCCAGTTTTAATACTTTGCCCTTCTGCCACAATTTTGTCAGGTTCACCTCTTTCTGCTGGTATGATTGTAGCTTTACTAATACATCTCTTGCTACTTTCCAACACTCAGTTTTGGAGTTGACTAACAAATGTGCCCTTTTAATTAATAAATCCTGTTGTGGAATACCAGTCCAGCTGCTTTTTTGTGCTTTCATAAAATCAGTACAGTCTGTCTCTTCCAGTTTCTCTGGTACAGCAGAAAGCCTTTTCTTCATTTTGACCTTTGATCATTTGCACTTTTATTAGTTCATCTAAAAAGCTGTTTAAAGCTTCCATTTTTTCAGCTTTTTATTTGAGTTGATATACTCCTTAAACGTGTCATTTGTTTTAATTAGCTCTGAGCACATTTGATTTATTTTTGCCTCTAAATGACTGGACACCATCTCTTGTACTAAAGCTGCAGCTTGAACTGCTTTTTGCTGAACAGCTGCAGGATTCTTCCCAGTCAAGTCAGTGTTTTCTGTTCACCTTTTTTAGTGGATTTTCTTTCAGGTTCTCAAGTTTCTTCTTTACTAGCATCCAAGCATTATATATACTGGCCAGTAACTGAGTTTTGCCTAAACTGGCAGAATTATTAATCCTAATTTTTATTTGTTTTTCACACTGGAAAATCTGAAATTAATCTGTTGATCAGTGTGTAGCCATCTTTGAAGTTCCTGTAAAATCATGCATTAGTAAATGAAAAAGGTTTTCTAGCTGTGCCAAGAAAGGAACCATCACCCATTTAGGGCTAGTGTTTCACTGGTACTTCATTGCTTGTGTTACTATATTATGGCCTGCCCTACTCTTCGGTTAAGGTCCATTTGTCTACCATTTGAACGTCTGCTCATGGATACCCCTCTTTCATTGCATTCTCATGTGAAAATCTTTTTGAAAGAGGTGTTGTATATATAGTCTACTAGAGAGCAGGTTCCATTTGAACCAGTTCGTCGGGCTGACTTGAAATTCTTGAAATGGAAAATGGTCTTAGTAATTGCTTTGACCTCAGCAAGAAGAGTATCTGACTTCCAAGTTTCCATGGTTGGTCAGTCTTGTCTCATTTTCTGCAAAGATAGGGTTTCCCTAAAAATTGAAAGACTTTAAATTGAGGTCCAGTGTGCTTGAATTGGTGGTAGCTCAGGTGGATGTAAAATATCCCACAGCACCCTTTCAAAAAGAGTAAAGGAAATTCTCTGCTGCCCTAGCCAAATTTCTGAAGTAGTTTAGATACCATCTTTGGTCTCTCTGAAGAGACCACTAGCCTAGTGAGACTAGCCTGGTCAACAGAGGATAAAGAAATAAAGCAATCCTTCATTTATGCCTAAACTGGTGTCCAATTTTACCTTGAGCCAGAGCTGTCAATCTCCATGTCTTCTTTCTGTAACCTAAAAATAAGTGGAAAGGATACTCCATATCTTGGATGTTGACAGACATCTTATGTACTATCTTGACAGAGCAAAATCTTTTAGAACTTCTGATTGTTCATTTCTTGTGATGGTAAGGAAGAAGGACAACCTGTGACAAAGTAGACCATTTCAAAATAGTTGTCTCATGCTGTTACCTTTTGTTACAACCACCCCAACAAAACCTTTCAAGGCTGAGTCAAGGTTCATTCTTCCAGAGTCTTGGCTTCATCTGTGACTTTTTGGAAATGGCTGGATTTTAGAAATATTCTAGAACCAGCAAAAGTATCATCTTTGCATACTTGTACAAAGTACTATAAACTAGATTTCACCTTCATGCCTAGGACAGGCATTTCTAGAACCCTTCTCCAGGAACCTACATACTTCCTCCTTCCAGTCATATTAGACTGTGATAGCCTACCCATATAGCATACTCTAATGCATCAGATCAGTGTTGATATGAAGAACCATAGTACAGTTGTGTAGGTAAACTTACTTTAGCCATCTATGTTTGAGTGATCATTGCTGTAGTAGCCACTCCTCCCCCTTTCTTATTTATTTATTCATTTTTTATGCCAGGTCGTGGTAATTTAGTGTTATATATCTTGTGCTGTCCTTCTCATGGTTTTGGCCTCCCTCTCTGTTGGCATGAGCGTTCTGAAGGGCTTGGCATCCAAACAAACATACAAAGCACTGTAGATGTGCTACACCTACACCAAACAAACATATGAAGCACTGACACCTAAACCTGAGTTTAGCTCAGCTCAAGCAGAGCTGACTGTTTTGGCATGTGGATGTTGCTGTGAAGTTTTGCAAGCTGACCCTCTGCTATATCCTTATCAGGATAATATAACCTGTATAGCTTAGACTACTTACAGCAGTGATCATTTGAACAGTTGTGGTAAGTTTATTTGCACAACTGTGCTTTTCACCCAATAAATACACATTTTCTACATGTAAGATTACCATGGCTACCCTTCTGTTTTTCCATTTCTGCCCCTTCCAGGATCACCAAGATCCTGAAGATATCAAAGGTCTGCACCGCCCCCCCTCCAAAAAAAAATAGCCTGTTCCAAATCTAGCAGTGTTGTAAAAACTTAGTGAGTCTTGCTGATAGTATTGCCATAATTTATTTGTAATCATGATTTAAAATTTGAGATTGACCTGTTGGAGACCAGCTTGCTGCTTCTCTTTCCTTTTCTTTTATATATCATTAGTAGGATTGTTTTTTTTTCTGTCACTCTAGGACTTGTCAAGATAACAAAACCTCAATGTATGGGCAAAGTATAATGACCCAAAAAGAATTCTTCACCTACTTCCAGAAGGTGGGGTGGGGGTGGGCAGCAGAACCAGGTATCTTCCTTGAGGCTTGTCTTGATGGCATCAGTTTTAACTCCTCTATTTTTTCCAAATCCATTGGCCCCTCGGCCTGTACTAGAAAGTGGGTAGCCTTAACCTTTTCCAGCACGTTGTCTGTAACTGTTTCCTGTCTACAGTGGTCTGAGTCTGCCTTGTATAGCTATAGCTTGCTAAAAATATTCTACTAATTCAGAATCTCTGTTGGGTCATTCAGCTTGGCCCCTAAGGTTCCTGAATACAAAAAAAGTATGATACTCGCCATCTTTTGTCTTTGTTTCATTGTCATACTTTTCAGATACAGGTTCATGGATAATTTCTAAGTTTTTGACCCGAAAGGGACGTTTTAAGCCTAGCTATGCTTCCCAGATATATTTGATAGGTTGTGATACCACTCATTTTACTGGGGGTATAGTGGGGATATTTGTGATCCCACATTTATAAGCTTCCTCTTTCTAATAGGGACATAGGTGGCAAAGTCTTGAAAAAAGATCTATAGCGTTTAAAAAAATCTATTTCTTATCTGGTAACTACATGTCTGTTCATCTTTTACTGTTCCACTGTCTCTCTTCACCTTCATATTCTTAAGAACCAATTTCTGGATCGATGTCTAATTGTTGGTTTCCAGTCTTTGCATGAATGTTGTTTTACCTTCTGATTCAAAGCTTATTTAATACACTCTGATCGCTGTATTATTTGGGCTCTAAGCTGCCATTTCTCTTAACTTCATCTACCAGAGTATCTTTGCATGCTGATTCAGATGAGGTTGTCTTCAGATAATAGAGGGGACATCCAGTGCTTATCCACCCTGGCCTCTTTTGGGATTTTCAAAATTACCACCAGAGGGGGTGAATGTATTAATGGAAGTATTTCAAAACAATGTACTATATAATGGTCTTCTGCTGTAATATATATCCCCATTCAGTCTGGTTGTCATTCCTGATTTCCCCTAACACAAGTGAAAATTTCAGGGGGGGTGATGCTCTGTTGGCTATGTACACTAAACCTAAAGTCTTTAAGTAGGTGGACACGTATCTCTCTAGTCAAGTGGCACTTTTATTTCCCAACTCTTTATTTACATCCCCCTTAATCATAACTGCATTCCAGTCACTTAAATACATAGTTCTGTAAGTTTACAGTGGTTAAAATAATTTCCATAAATTACCCTTTGGTAAACCCTGGGGGGAGATAGTGAGACTACTGTCATTTTGATACTTGTGTAAATCCCAGAGGTTGCTGCGTAATCTAGTTTCAATGTCTGTAATATTGTCTAGAAGTATAAAATGGGACATTTTGTCTATCAAATTGAAGAACTTCTTTTCTTGTTCACCTCAAATGAAGAAAATACACCTGATGTCCTTCAAGGATGCATCTGCAGTCATCACATATGGGTTGTCCTGCCTCAGACAGCCCTTCGGTCGGCTGGATTCCAAAGTCTGGGTCCGGCGTCGGCTGATGTCGCCCTTTCCCCGACGTCAGAGCGCCTGGGGTATAAAAGTGTCAGCCGACGCCATCTTCCCCAGTCTTTCTTGCCGCGTGGTGCCCGAAGCAGAAGCAGTTCGCAAGTGCCGGTCGGCCAGCTCCTGTAATCCAGCTAAACCGAAGACTTCAAAAGCTAAGTACCCCGTTGGGGACTCTTTCTTGCCTCAGCCGATGTCAGATAAAATTAATAATTGCTTAACTTGTGGGAAACAAATACCTCATAAGGATTTCCACTCTTACTGCCTACCTTGCCTAGGCCCAGACCATGACGTCTCGGCCTGTTCTGCCTGTGCTTCCTTCAACCGACGCACTCTTAGACGTCGGGCGGAGTTTGCAGAGGAATTTTTTGGGGCTAGTTTTGCTTACAATATGCCGTCGGAGACTCCGACTTCACATTTAATAAAGAAACGGAAGGACAAGGACCAACACACGCGGTCCGCGGTTTCGGCTGAAACCACGGCCAGGCCTACCGCGAGTGTCTCTGTCTCGGCTGAAACAGAGTCCTTGGTACTTCCGTCCACCGAAACCGTACAACCGACAACCTCAGAGGCCACTACTGTATCGGTTATTGAATCTCCATTAGAATCTGGTGTCCAGCAACCTTCCGACACCATTCCCTTAGAGAAAACTACTCCAGCACGTGGTGCAGCCAGGCCTCCTGCATCCATGTCTATTAAGGCATTCTCTAGGGCTAAAGCTACTAAACACTCAAAATCTATGCCTTCCAGGGTTATCCCTCAGGGACCCACTACAGGTTCTCAGATCCTTAGTCTAGCAGAGGTCCTTATTTCATTAATTAAGGGCTCACAGCCTCATCCGGACAGGGGCTCTCAGCCTCCTACAGAAAAAAGGCCCAGGGTTGAGCCCTCTGATCCCCACTCCTCAGATGAGGCCTCTGATGGCTCTGCTCTCTCGGACAACCAGGAGGAGGCTTTTTCGGCCTACGAGGATTCTGATGCAGAGGAATCTATCCCTTCGGCCTCCTCTGCACACTGTGAGGGAGCATTTCCAATAGTAGGGCCAGGAATTCTCTGATTCCAGGAAGAGATTAAGGACCTTCTTGCATTTGCCTCTGCATAGACCTTTGGCTATTCCCCCTGTTTTGAATGTCATTGATGATGTGTACTCTGAGTCTAGCACAACCCCTGACACTCTCCCTCTGGCTCCTGCCAAACCCGATAGGTATTACAGGGTCCCAGAATCACATCTTTTCCTTTACAAGGCCCACTCTGCTGATCCAGAAACTATTTCCCAGGGCCCTAAAGGGGTTGCAGCTGTCACTACAAAAAATCCACTCCCCTCTGAAAGGGAGTCCAGGGCTTTAGAGCGATGGGGTAAAAAAGTGTATACTTCTGCTACCCTTTCCATGAGGGCTTTAAATTGTCAATTTCATATGATACAGTACCAAGAGTATTTGTTAGATGAATTGCATAAAAAACTGTCTTCACCTGAATCCCTAGATCGCAAATCACTTCAGGATCTGGTACATAATTCTCAACAGGTTAGCAACCATTTCTTGCAGTATGGTTATGATGCATTGGAAGCTTCATGTAGGTCAGCTATGACAGGTGCAGTCATACGTAGGCATGCTTGGCTGAAGGAACAATCTCTGCCAGACCATGTTAAAGCAAAGCTTCTGGATGCTCCACTGGAAAAGCAAAAGTTATTTGGCTCCACTGCTCAGGAGGTCTTAAAGAAATTTGAAGAAAAGGCAAATTCTGTGCAAACAGTCAAAGATTTTATGCAAGTCCAACCACCAAGATTCAGCAGAAATTGGCCTTCCAAGAACTGGTCCTTTCCAGACACAGAGAGATTTCAGAGAGGCAAGAACAGGCGTGCCAGAGGTAGAGGGCAAGCTAGATGCTCCTACAGAGGACGTCAGTGGCAGCCTCCCAACCAGAGAGGTAGTGCAGGGGCCTACAACTGCTGCACAAGGACAGACTCAATGACTTTACTTTGACACTGCCAACCAGGGCTCAATTGGAAGCACCTTTGGGCGGAAAGCTTTCCTTATTTTCAGAAAATTGGCACATTATTACAAGGGACAAATGGACACTACAAATAATAGACAAAGGATACAGGTTCCATTTCCACACATTACCGAAAAGAAAAGGCATGCCAGACCTGCCACCAAATCAAAGGGCAGAGGCTTTGAAACAAATCTCCAACTTAATGCAAATGAAAGCAATAGAAAAGGTTCCTCTCTCAGAACAAGGCCAAGGATTTTATTCCAGACTCTGCCTTGTTCCAAGAAAAGAAAAACAATGGAGGCCTATTCTCGACTTGTCCGCACTGAATACTTATCTCATTGTGCCAAAATTCAAAATGCTGACTCTACAGCAACTCCTTCCCATGCTGGGCAAGGGGTCTTGGCTGGTAAGTCTGGACCTCAAGGAGGCATACCTGCATGTCCCTGTCAGACAAAGCTGCAGAAGACACCTCAGATTTCTTGCAGGTTCAGAGCATTATCAATACTCAGCATTGCCCTTTGGCTTATGTACTGCGCCCAGAGTATTCACGAAATGCCTGGCATCAGTAATTGCACACTGCAGACTTCAGGGGATGCAAATATACCCGTATCTGGACGACTGCCTTATACAAGCAGACAGCCAACAAACTTTGGTAAAACACTTGAATTATGCCATCCACCTTCTTCAGGCCTTGGGATATACAGTCAACATTCACAAGTCAAGACTTGTACCATCCCAAAGAATAACTTTTCTGGGTGCGAATCTAGACACAACCACCCAAATAGCTTTCCTCACAGAAGAAAAACAAAGTCAACTACCGGATTACTTCAGAAACATGTCAAGACAAACTCAGCTGACTGCAAGGAAAATCCTGCAGGCCCTGGGTTACATGGCTTCTTGCATTCTTCTGATTCCTCAAGCAAGGCTACATATGAGGAAACTACAATGGTACCTAAGGAGTTTATGGACTCAGCACAGTCACAGCTTGGAAACTTTGATACCACTCATCCCATGCCTTCAAAGGGAATTTCTGTGGTGGGCTCAAGCAAGCCAGTCGAACAGGGGTCTGCCCTTCAGCAAACCAATAGCCAGCCAAACCATGACAATGGACGCTTCAGACCACAGATGGGGAGCGCACATGCAGGGAAGGTGCATTCAAGGACTATGGTCACAAAAAGAGCTACGCATGCACATAAACCAAAAGGAAATGCTGGCAGTGATACTTGCAATCGAGGCCTTCAAGCTATTTCTACATCAAGGCCATCTGCTAGTAAGGACAGACAACACCACAGTTATGTGGTACATAAACAAGCAAGGAGGTACCCATTCCTACCCTCTTTGCAGACTGGCAATGAATCTATGGGAACTTTCCTTGACACTCAATATAGAGCTGCAATCCCAGTTTGTGCCAGGAAAGGACAATATACTGGCGGACAGCTTAAGCAGGAACATCATGGATGCACACGAATAGATGCTGCACCCAGACATCTTCCATCAGATAACACAATCATGGGGGAGACCAGACATAGACCTCTTTGCCTCCCCACGCAATCATCAGCTGAAGAAATTCTGCTCAAGGACATACCACCCATAAGCATGAAAAGTGGACGCCCTCTCTTTCAGCTGGAATAACAGTGTATGCATTCCCACCTCTTCCATTAATGACCAAGGTCTTACTGAACATCAGGGCAGAGCAGCCAAGAGTGATTCTGATAGCTCCGGACTGGCCAAGACAGCACTGGTACCCATTGCTAAAGAGCATGTCACGGACGAAACCATGGCTTCTTCCACAATGGCCACTTCTCCTGACACAGCACAATTACAAAACTCTGCATTCCAACCTGAAAACATTGCAACTAACTGCCTGGAAAATACCTTGATTCATCACCAGGATAAGCTATCCAAGAAAGTGAAGGATATCATCATGGAAGCTCGCAGGCCTTCCACAAGAAAGGCATACTCAGCAAAATGGAAAAGATTTCACACCTGGAGCACCTCAAAGGGCCTAGATGCAAAAGTTATGAACATGGCACATATCCTGGAATATCTGGCAGAAATGCTCCACAATGGCCTGTCTTACTCTTCCATTAAAATTCATGCTTCAGCAATTTCAGCAGAGTACAATACTGATCCACCTGTGTTCTCTCATACTCTCCTACGACAGTTTCTAAGAGGAATTAAAAACATTAATCCTCCAAGGAGTCCACCAGTGCCTACTTGGGACCTTAACTTCATGTTGGAAAAACTAACACTGCCTCCCTTTGAACCAGCAGCATCTGCAGAACTACAGTTCCTGTCTTGGAAGACTGCTTTCCTTCTGGCCATAACCTCAGCAAGAAGAGTATCTGAGTTACAGGCCCTCATGGCAGTGCAGCCATTTCTTATCTTTCATCAAGACAGAGTCTCTTTGAGAACCAATCCTTCATTTATGCCAAAGGTGGTATCCAGGGTCTCATTAAACCAAGCTATTCACCTGCCTACCTTCTTTCCAAATCCACAAAACAAAGGGGAAAAGCTTCTGCACACCCTGGACATACACAGACAGTTGCGCTACTACTTGGACAGAACTAAAAGTTACAGAAAAAATGACCAGCTGTTTGTAGCATATGCTGCTAGTGCACAAGGAAAAGCAATTTCAAAACAGACAATTTCTATATGGATAGGAAATTGCATTCGTTTTTGTTACTCCTTTTATGGAAAAACTGTGCCAGCTAACATTAGACCTCATTCGACCAGAGCCACAGCCACCTCCACAGCCTTCTTAAGAGGGGTGGCTACCAAGGACATTTTAGAAGCTGCTACATGGAGCTCCATGCATACATTTTCCAAGCATTACAATTTACCTTTATATTCCAGATCCAGAGCATGCTTTGCTACAGCAGTCCTGCAGGGCATTTTAGCTACACCATCCTTTACATAGATCCTCCACTCCCAGATTGGCTATGGTATTCTACCCATATGTGATGACTGCAGATGCATCCTTGAAGGACATAGTACAGTTTTGTACCTACCATAAATGTAGATGTCCGACAGGTATGCATCTGCAGTCAGGTTTACCCTCCCTCCTTCCCCTCTGTGGTATTTATTGGGTACTTATCCCTCTCATAGCTTGCTGGGGTTATCTATTATGGTGTATTTGTTGTATATATATATATATATATATATATATATATATGTATATATGTATATATATATATATATATCTATATATATATATATTTATATATATATATATAGATATATAAATATATATATATATATATATATAGATATATATATATATATATCTATATATCTATATATATATATATATATATATATATATAAATAAATATATATATATATATATATATATATTTTTTTTTTCTGTGCATGTTTGGAATTTATTGCATTTCTCCAAATTTAGCCTTCCTTAGAGGGCACCTGGCATCTGGGGCAAGAAAAACTGAGGAAGATGGCGTTGGCTGATGCTTTTATACCCCAGGCTCTGGCGTGGGGAAAGGCGACATCAGCCGACGCCGGACCCAGACTTTGGAATCCGGCCGACTGAAGGGCTGCCTGAGGCAGGACAACCCATATGTGATGACTGCAGATGCATACCTATCGGACATCTACATTTATGGTAGGTACAAAACTGTACTTTGTCCACTTGCTGTTTAATAATAATGTATTCATCTGCATCTAGATGAGGTTCATAAAAGGCATTGACCATGGGCTGATCTTAGTTACTGAAATCCCCACCTTCTCTTTTTGGGATTAAATAAACCATTCATATTCCAGGAAATAATTTTCAGGTATCTAGCCAAGCCATTATAAACATTTACTAAGATGTACAAATGGACATGTTACCTGCTCATGGCGTGACTGAGTATAATGGAAGTCCCCTCCCCCCAAATACAACAAACACACACATACACAAGCCTAGTCACAAACATCCCTAGAAAATCTATTCAGAAGTTCTCATGAAAAATGTCACTAATATTAGCAATTTTAAATACATAAAACTTAAAACATTCCAGATTTTTCTCACGTTATGCACTCCTAACTTCCACAAGAGTATTGTTTACATCTGAAGAGTTCCCTCTTAATTGATTATACATCATCGGTTGTATATCATCTCTTGTCTTAGCTGTTGATTGTTGAGCTTTATCTTCCTGTAAACTTTGCATAACTTGTCTTCCATCACTGTTTCCATTTGCGCCATGTGTTGGTTTCCCCATTCCCCTGCGTTCTGTATATCTTTATAAACCTTTCCAAAATATCTCTAATACCTCTGTATGAGCTCTGGTTATTTTCCTTGACATAGGTTCCATACGTTTTCGGCTGCAACTGTCTCTGTTTTCTGTTGCACAAGTCATTTTGCTAAAAATTTGTGCAGCCTGGACTTAAGAAAAAAAAGTTTCCTGGACAGGAACTTTTCACGTCATTCAGATGTTCTGCAGTTTTCTTCCCCTTGTTCTATGAGATCCCTCTTTAGCAATACTTGACTTTTGTCAGTACTTCTAAATGGTTCATACTACTTGTTTCCCATATCTTTTTCTGTTATCTCTTCCATGTTTTTAAACTCCATTTTTTGATTTTATTCCACTCACTAGCCATCCCTTCTGAAGTATTTTATATCTTCCCTAATAACTCTCAAATTGTATGCAGTACCCATTCCTTCAAATTCATCTCCTTAACAGGTATGTAGGAAAGCACTGTTGTCATTTTGACGTCATTACCCTGCATATGATTTTCTGTGCATTTATACTGCTTTAAGTGTGTGTTTCTGCTTAAATTAAAAAAAACTATATGTACTGCTTGTTTCCCACCCTTTCCTATACTCAAATAGTCCTGATCCCAGATCTGCTGGTTTCAGGACTTTAGTTTGTGTTTCTGAGTGGTCCAGACCTTGTTGTGCCAGTGGGAGGTCTTTCTGCTTCTCATTGAGAGTGGTACATTAGAGAAACCTATCTGCCACAAGAGGAGTGGTCTCCAGCTCTGAAATTTACCTTATTGGCTGTTTTGGGCTAATTTATATCCCTTTCAAGTTTCTGAGTTAAAAACCCGAGTTTGTGTGAGTTTGCGCATCGTGCAACCCTTCTTAGCTAAGGTTAAACTATTCCCAGCACCTTAAAGTCTGCTCTTCAGTTTTTCCCGGAGAACTGTCCAGTTTCTTACTTGTAGCACTTGAATCTGTTTTTTTTTTTTTTTTTTTTTTTTTTTTTTTTTTTTGTGCTCAGCACTGGTTCAGAACAGCTGTTAGCACTAAATAAGCCACAAATCTCTGAAGCACTAAACTTTTGTCATTACCTAGTGGCTAACAGTTCTTTTGTCACTTATCCTCCTCAAAGTTACCTTGAGGAAATAAGCCCGAGTACTTACTACCCTCACTGTCTAGAGGAAAAAGTGATTACCCAAGCATGTCCAAGGGACAGCTCCCGGTGTTTTCTCCTGTCAACCTGATGAATTTGGGCATCTTGGGGCAATGTAGCAATTGCCTCATGTATACCGACAACCCTCTCCTTCTACCACCCAACACTAGAATCTGTGAGAGATGCATTTATCTAGCCAAACTGGAGGCAAAGCTTTCTCAACCCAAGATTAAACTTGTCAGAAGGAGAAGGGAAACACCTACTCCACACCACATAGTCCCAGTACATTTACACCACCAAGACCCACACACAGATGCACAATTTCATTCTCTGAGGCTCTCAGTAAGAATCTAACCAAACAAGAGACCTCCAAGCAGAAATGCAAGCAACCTCCCACCCTCACCACAACCCAAAAGACACACAAAACAAGACTGTGTGCGCCACTCAACCACTGCCCATAAGGCAAAACTACATATCTAACACATTGGTCATAGGTGACTCTATAGTCAGGCACACTGATGTTCCACTCACCAGAATAGACAAGGAGAAGGTTACTGTTAGCTGCCTGTCTGGTGTCAGGATCTCCCATATATAACCCACGCAGTCGGGTCACTCTACAACAAGTACAAATATGGCTCTGTCATTTTCCATGTTGGTTGAATGACCTGAGAAGAACTTCCCTGGATTACATGAAAAGAGACATGGAGGAGCTCTCTGATCTTGTAATCCAGGCAAGTATGACCCTAGCCCTGAGTAGCATCCTACCTTTGCCCAGAATGATACCGCAATACAAGGACAAAATGATTGACTTCAACAATTAGCTTAGCTTCTGGTGTCATTTAAAGGGGACCCAGTATTTGTCTGCTTGGGACGACACTGTCGACAGGCCATGATGTTTTACCAGAGATGGCCTGCGCCTGTCACCCCTGCGATTCTGGATACTGGCTAAGGCTTTTGCCACCCATGTAGTGCCTTTTTAAGGCAAAGCTCAAAGAACAAAACCACCACCGTAACTGGTACAGTCAAGCAAAAACTGAGGGTAATGCAACTCTCAACACTAGAAGTCTAAACCTCAAAGTGCACTCACTCGAGGCACTCCTTAAAATGGGGAATATCTATATCTGTGCAGTGACTGAAACCTGGTTCAAGGCTTCAGAGAGCATCCCTGCATTACCAGGATATAACTCGTACCATACTTTTTGGCCATCAAACTAGGACCTGAACAATGGCGGAGGTGTGTCCATATTCATTAAGGGCAACCACACCTCCAGGCTAGTTGCCCAACATAGCACGAGCCAAAAAGAAAAGATAAAATTGAAGACCACAGATGAAGAATCCACTTAATTGCACCTCTAGCGCTTCGGCAACCGCCTTCAAGGAGTATAAAACATCACATAACTTACACAGTTTATATACCCTAATACACCTAACAATTAAACAAGCAGCCTAAACCAATTAATCAATAAACATTAAAAAATACTTCATACTACATTCTCATCAGATTCCACATTCAGACCCTGAGGAAATAGTGTCATATTTCAAAATGAAAATACTTTCTTTATATAACAACTTCTTTTTATACAAATCATCAGAAAATGCACCCTTCATAATATGTTCTAAGATAGTGGCTTGTAACCCATTTGGATTCGAATTGTGAGCCAGCATAAAATGTTTAGCTTTATTATTTATAATATTCCTGACATGCTCCTGCAGTCTAGTTTTAAACTTCCTTTTACTTTCTCCTATATATACAAGATTACACGGACATTTCGACGCATAAATAATACCTTCAGTATTACAGCTATATATATTTTTAACCTCAAATACATGGCCATTTATATACTTAAAAGTTAGAACAATATAATGACATACATTGCAGTGACCACAGGGTGAAGTTCCTAATCCCTGCATGGTTCTATATTGCAGTGTCTCAGTGGGATATTTAAATTTATTATGTACCAAAATATCTTTTAAATTCATACCTCTATGAAATGAAATGCCTAAAGACCTAGACAATAAATTTTTTAGGTCCACTGATCTAAACAAAAAATTCCAGTAGTGTTTAACAATATCTGTTAAAACATCACTGAAAACACTATATGTAGAGACAAAATAAACTAGTCTTTTCTCTTGATTTCTAACATCTAACATATACCCCTTACTTCCATACTTATAAGTACCAACTTTATGTTGTTCATTAATAACCTTCTCTATAGCTGTTTTCATACTACCTTCACTATAGCCCCTCAATCTAAACATCTCACTAGTCACACTAATTTCTTTAAAGAAGTCCATGTCAGTATTACAAAGCCGTCTAAGTCTCACACATTCCCCATAGGGCAAGGAGACCAAAGTATGAACTGGATGACAGCTAGTCCACATCAAATACTGATTACTGTCAGCAAATTTTCTATGCACAGACGTATGTAAAGTATTGCTGTCCTCCAAAATCAGATGTATGTCTAAAAAAGTTATATCTTTGCCCACCTGTATGCCGTCAAAGGAAAGTCCAAATCTATTATGTTGCATAACTTCTGTAAACTGACCAACATAAGATATCCCACCTTTACAAATAAAAACAAGATCATCTATAAAACGAAAATAACTACATAATTAAAAAAAAAAATCTATATGATATAACCATTCTAACTCATACAAACACATCAAGTTGGCATACATGGGTGCAAAAGATGCCCCCATGGCAGTGCCCTTGATTTGTCTGTATATTTGTTCATTAAACATAAAAACATTATTATTCAAACAAAATTCCAATATTTCAATAATATAATACGTTACTGGACTATCACCCAAAAAATATTTTACTGCTTCTAGTCCAAACTGGCACTATATGTTAGTATACAAACTAACAACATCAACACTTGTAAAAAACATAACTGCACTCCATTGTATTTTAGATAATTTTTGCAAAAAATCAAAACTATCCCTAATATAACTAGGTAACTTTATTACATAAGGAAATAAATATTCATGCAAATATTTCCTAATATTAGATAAAAAATATTTTTGAGCAGATACAATAGGCCTACCAGGTGGGTCAACCCCACTTCTATTAATTTTTGGAAGACAGTAAAATGAAGCCAACTCACTGTCATCAGTATTAAACTTTTTATCTTTGTCATTTTGTGAAAAATATTTTAACCTCACTCCCTTAGATATAAGGGTGTCAAAATCATTCATAGCCTTAATATATTAATTTGTATTACTCAACATAGGTATTGGTATCATCCAGATGTGTCATACACATTTTATAATATTGAGCATCATTCATCACCACGATCTTACCACCTTTATCAGATGGTTTAATAATAATATGTTCATTATTCGCTAATGCCTGTAGTTCCTTCCATTCCTTTTTATTCAAGTTATATACCAGCTTATGCTTATACTGCATAAAATCACAAAAAGCATTTTCTACAGCAAAATTCAACATTTGAGAAAAACACTTTATATGTTTATGTTGGTATGGAGGAATAAAATCACTTTTGCTCATTATTTTATCAGTTTTTAACAAACTATAGGCATTATAGTCACTTGCATAGTCAAAGCATTCCTCAGGGTCAGATACACAAGAATAAAAACTGTTCTCTAAACTATCAGATTCTAACCAACTACCATCACCTTCTTTATACTGGTTATTGGCAAAAAAATATATTAAATGTATCTTCCTACACGGTCTAAAAATATCACACTTTAATTCACGTAACCGAGGCAGCACTGTGGGTATATATTTAAGACCATAATTCAAAACATTCATCTACTCTACAGATAGACACACCAGAAATGTTATGAACAATAGAAATTTTCTTAAATTCAGATGCAGCAGTTACATGCATTGTTTCACCCTCCTCTTTGTAAACAAAAGACACAGAACTGTCAAGAATATATTGCACAACATTATTTACAGTCACACTAATACCATTTGCTTTTCTTGTCATCATTGAAACTGTGTCCTTCTCGATTGTTAAAGTTCCCAGACTGAAATCTTCTTCTCTTCCGCTCACTCTGCTCTTCCTGAAACTGCTGGTTCCCTCTCCAAAAATCTGAGGTAATCTAGATGGATTTTGAGCTGCTGGTAACGCTGGAAAATGCTCTCCTTCACCTCCACCATTAGAGGAAATGCCCAAAACATCTGAAGCAAAAGACACACTCCTAGGAGCTGGTGATTTCTTAAAGGGACCAGAGCCTTTATTACGATGAAAATGTGTTTGTTTTTGCCATAAAAAGGCACGATTACTTTGATAGTCTTTTAGATCTCTTTTCAGTTTTGTGCATTTCCAATCAATAAGTTCTTTTTAATATTTATCTAAACCAATATTTACATCTGCTAAAAACTTGTCAAACTGCATAGATGTAAGTCTTTTAGATAAGTCATTATAGGCAGCTCTAATGTCTTCCTTAAGCTTGTTTTGTTTCACACAATCTATTTGTAATAGAACGGAAATCCATTCTGAAGTACAACGATGAGCTGCCAATAACCATTTCTTAGAAAATTGCACATCCCTTTCATCAGACATACCAAAAGGAGTAGAGGGACTTTTAAAGGCTCTTAGTCCCCTAGGTGTAATATCCAAGTCAACATATCTTTGCAAGCTTAACAGATTAAAGTATACAGCAGTTTCTTTATGCAGTAACTGTTACAACTTACTCATTAAAGCACTTGATTCACCAGAAGGACTGGAAGAAGGGCCAAATTGTCCCACAGAGGCAAATGGATCATTCTCTCTAGAATTTCTTGCTTATTCAAGTCTTTCAAAACAATGTGAAGTAGAGGAAACGCCCACTGAAGCAGAAGGATTGGCAACGTTGGAACCAGCCATACCTGCAGCATTCTGATGCATTACAAAACTGTTCATAGTTTTTTGACTACCTTCCAGTGTGTCATCCCTTAAGAGCCTAGGGATCCCAAACAAGGATTCATTCGCCATAAAAACAGACCAAACACTACATGAACTAAAAAGAAAAGATAAAACTGAAGACCACAGATGAAGAATCCTCTTAAAACACCAGTTTATTGCACCTCTAGTGCTTCGGCAACCGCCTTCAGGGAGTATAAAACATCACATAACTTACACGGTTTATATACACTAATGCACCTAACAATTAAACATGCAGCCTAAACCAATTAATCAATAAACATTAAAAAATACTTAATACTACGTTCTCATCAGATAAAAAGCCTCCAGTTACATTCCACATTCAGACCCTGAGGAAATAGTTTGTCATATTTCAAAATGAAAATACTTTCTTTATATAACAACTTCTTTTTATACAAATCATCAGAAAATACACCCTTCATAATATGTTCTAAGATAGTGGCTTGTAGCCCATTTGGATTCGAATTGTGAGCCAGCATAAAATGTTTAGCAACAGGGCTGTCTTCTTTATTATTTATAATATTCCTGACATGCTCCGGCAGTCTAGTTTTAAACTTCCTTTTACTTTCTCATATATATATATATATATATATATATATATATATATATACATACAAGATTACACGGACATTTCAACACATAAATAATATTCATTAAGGACAACCACACCTCCAGGCTAGTTGCCCAACATAATTCATCCGAAATTATCCAAGTGCTACTAACTCTGGGCAAAACTGCAATCCATATTGTAGCTTGCTACAGATCCTCCACCATGCCCCAGGATTCCCACTCCTCTTTTCTTGATATAATAAGGAATATCTGGGTCCCAACTGAACACCCTAATATTGGGAGATTTCAACTACCCCACCATTAACTGGGAAAACTACTCTTGTACCAACTCCTTTCCTCAGTGCTTCCTAGAATTCATAAACTCCAATGCTCTGGGTCAACTTGTCTAACATTTCTAGACCTAGTAATTGCCAACATGAGTGACAGGTGCTCCACACCTGAAGTCAACTCCTCATTGGTCAGATCCGACCATAAACCAATCACCCTAGATATCCACATCCCGCCCCCACCCCCCACTAAGGAAACCACAGTAAAAAAAACTTCTCCAATGCCAACTTCATGCTTCTTAAGGCAGAAGTGGCCAATTTCACACCACCCATGCAGATGGACAATACAGTTACCACTGCCAAATCTTATACAAATGCACTCTGTAAGCACCTACACAGGTGCATGGATTGTGCTATCCCTAATAGAACCAAGATGCAGTCTTCTAAAAAAAGGAAGCCAGTCTGGTGGTCCAGTGCTATAAGCAAACTCTACAACAGAAGGAGAAAACTGTTGCAAATGAGAGTAAAGTCCCATGAGTGAAGAAGCTCCCTGGTCAGCCTCAGCAAGAAGCTGAGATCGCTCATAAAATCTTCCCCAAGCGACCTGTGAAAACAGGATTGCCATTGACTCTAAGGACAACCACAAAGCATTCTACAGCTATGTCAAGAATCTCAATGGCAACACCCAAATCTGCTCTGAGTTACAGCACAATGGTGCAAAATTCGTGGAACCAATTGATATCGCCAACATCCTGACTGATGAGTTTAGTGCCAACTTTACTCCCGACCCTCCACCTCTTAAGGGGCCTATATCCATACCGGAAGAATGCATTGCCCTTGCAATCACAACTGAACATTTGAAAACTGCACTATCAAAAGCCAAGAACACAACATCCATGGGACCGGACAATATCCCTGGCTGCGTTCTACACGAATTACAGAATGAACTAGCCCCCCACCTATGCACTATGTTCAGTCATAGTCTCTCGATAGGCTTTGTACCCACTGAATGGCACATGACAACATTTATACCACTCCACAAAGGGGGAGCCACCATGGACCCTGGGAACTGTCGCTCTATTAGCCTGACGTGCCTGGTCTGCAAGGCCATGGAGCATATCGTGGAACTCATAAACAAGGATATTGGTAACCTCCAAACTCTGGACCCCACCCAGTTTGCATTTGTGAAGGACAGATCATGTCTCATGAACTTGATCGACTTCTTTGAAACAGTCACCAAAGCCATGGACGAGGCGAAGACAAGTCCACACAGCCTATCTCGACCTCGCCAAGGCTTTCAACACCATCCCCCTTTCTGGTATCATAGATAAACTCACCAAGCTGGGTATAAATCCATATGTCACAAGATGGGTCTGCCAGCTGGCTCACAGACAGAACCCACACTGTAAAAATTGCGGACTTCAAATCTGGCTCCAAACCTGTGACAAGTGGAGTACCACAGGGTTCAATCTTGGGTCCCCTCCTGTTTGGAATCAATTTCTCTGAAGTATAGGCCAACACAGAGGGTCTCTGGCTGACAAATTTCATAGATGACTGCAAATTGGGAACCATAGTCAAGTCAAATGACGTGGACATGCTACAAAAGGGCCTCACTGAGACTGATGTTTGGTGTCAGACCCATGGCCTGAAGCTCAACGCCAAAAATTGCATTGTCATCCCCTTTGGTAAAAACCATATAAGCGGCAGCCCACTTAACTCTGAAGGCATAATAAGAGACCTCAGGACTCTAGTGGACAGTAGCCTTTCCTTTGATCACATCACCACAGTAGTCAGGAAATCCTTCTACATGGCACACCTCATCATGAAAGGGTTCTCATCAGGGAAAAAAGAAGTCTACTCTGCTCTCATCAGACCCATTATAGAGTACAATGCCCCATTTGGAATGTACCTTACAAGGCATCTGCAACAGCTGGAAAGGCCACAAAAATACCTCACAAAGAGGATTATGGGACGCAAACATTTACCCTATGCTGACCGCCTCAAAAAACTCAGGCTTTACTCCGTAGCATATCGCCTATTCCGAGGTGATCTCTGCCTAACATACAAAGCTATGGCAAACCCTGAGCTGCTGGACATGCTACATCTAAAGAAATCCTAGTCCCTCAGAGCCACATACTCTAGGGACCTAAACCTTGTCACCACAATTAACAGAACATGATGGAGTGATAAGATTCCTGTCCCAGAGACTTCCCATACTCTGGAACAAGCTACCTATCTATGTCAAGCAGAATTCTTCACTAGCGCTGTTCAAGAAAAATCATGATGAGTGGATGGGTAAAAGGAAATTCACCCCGGGAAATCACTTCAGTGGCCCTGCTAGACAGGGGCATAGGTAAATAGCATCCATGGGTAGCTAAAGCCAGGGAACCTTGTTGGCTAGGCTTACATTGGCCCTAGCGCCGATAGCCTACTTCCTACCTATGAATGTGTTAAAGCTTTCAGTTAAAAAAATGTTCCTGTAAAGTAGATCTGTCCATTCTAGACCAGTTATTGGTATCTTGTGCAATAATACATATACGTTCTGACTGAATTGCTGCTGTTGAATTCCCATTCCCCTTACAAAATATTTTCATATACTTCAGAAGTCTACACTCATTTGTTATATTTTCTCTTCTAGGCACCCAGATATATCCTGACAATAACAAATCAGGTTCCAGCCTGTTTGAAAGCTTATTGTTCACAATTGTTTCTTCAGCTCCATAATTTATTTGACATTTGTTTACCAGGAAATGTCTGACTGGGCCAAAAAGTGCCCTTTTTTAAAGGAAGCGAGGGCGAAAAGCTCCATAGTTGCACAAAAAATAAACATTTAATTTCCCTAATCATGAATTGAGTTACAATAGTTACGTGGACAGATGCACAAAAGAAGTCGTACAATTCTGTAACATTTGCACAATGGGATTTACAAGAGATAGATACACAGGAGAAAATTAAACATCTCATTTCCATAGTCGTGGATTGAGTTACAATAAGATACATAGGAGAATCATACAATTCTATGACATTTGCAAAAAGGAGTTGCATGAGATAGTTACATAGGAGAAGATTATACATTCATTTGAGTAGGGTATGCACATTTTATGAATTACAGTTTTCCTAAGACATGGGTAGATTAAATATTTAGATTTAGAAAATAGTTTAGGATATAAATAGTGATGGGCAGGATAAGACAAGAGTAGATTATAGGAAGCCTTTTGTAACATGAAGCATGCTCAAAAAAGTTATTCAAGTCAACAGTTATGATAGAGAATGAAGAGCAGAGAGTTAGAGTACAGGGGTGCAGAGAAAGGTGAAGGAAGAGGAAGACAGGGTAAGAAGGTAGTTTGTGTGAATGGTAAATAGGGAAGTTTGCAAGGAAAAGAGAGAATGTCATTAGCATGAACAGATCCAAGAATGGCTTAGGTACTGTTGCAAGGAGTTAAAGCTGGCTAGATTGGCAGTTGGTTCTGATTGTTAGAGGGTGAAGTTTTAGTTGGAACATGCATACATATCGGTGTAATTCTCATCCCTTTACTACCACAAATCTGCCATTATTGTTTTTTTCGTATTCTATCATTATTTGAATCCTTCATGTTATCAGTGATATTCCCTTTTCCCTTTGTCCCTTATATTATGTGGAATGTCCACCCTAAAATCCTTTCTTTTACAATTTCAAATGTAAATTTCTGTCCAAATGCATCTTCTATAACTTTGCTGTATATACCCCATGCTTAATGTCATTCGATATTTTTTACTTTTTGTCTGTACCTGTAAGGCCATTTGTAGTCCATGTTAATACTGACAGAGCAATCATTCTGATAAAAAAGGTATTACTTCAATCTATTATACATGCTAGTCTTTTGAATATGTATTGCAGCTTCCATTCACACATTAATTGTTTGGCAGGCTGTTCTTGTATATAGTTGCTTCTTATTTCCATTTGAACCGTTGTTACATTTTCCTAGATGTTTCACCTCAGTAAAAACAAAAATAAATACATTTTGAAACCCCTATCCCCATTTAACTCGCAGCAGATGCACGCAACTGTGTACACTTTTCAAAAAGAAGTTTACCTGTCAAAATAAGAACAGTTACCCCAAATCAACTGCTGCATCCTAAGGCATTACTTACAGTTAAGGATATCTATACTCAAGTGCATTTTAGAACCTGTGCTCCCCCTTAAGCTGATATCTGTTCTTACCTTTGTTCCTGTCCTGAATGTTTACTGAGCATGCAACCTATTTCACACATTAACTTTGTAGTTTTAAAGGAAAGGGCATCACTTCCCCTAAATACATTGTCTTCAGCTAAAACAGATGGTAATGGAAAAATAAGCGGCTAATAACTTTACAAATAGCTAACTAACACTATTCATGCTTTTCATCATTTTCTCTTGATTTTCACATCTAATTCCATAAAATCCCTGCCTAGATATCAGCCTCTATAAAACAGAGGAAATTACTTTTTTTAATTCTGTGCATTTTATAATCAGTACAGTTTTATATATCCCAGCAGCCCAAGATCACAACATTGTATTGACTATAACTTGATTCTTTACAGCCTTTCTGTTACTATTACAGTGAAAAGCCTGGATTCATTACAACCAAGAAAAATTACTTTTTTTTAAATATCAGCATGTACAGAAATCAGTGATAAAACTCCCCCACCACACATTTAAAATATTGAGGGGCTGATGAATGAAGAGAATGAGAGAGAGAAGGTTGGATAATGTGGGGATAGTGAATCAGGACGTGCAATGGGTTAGCAAGGAGGAAGAAAGGATAGCTATGAAGAAGATGAAGAATGGAAAGGCTGTTGGTCCAGATGACATACCCATGGAAGCATGGAGGTGTTTAGGAGAAATGGGAGTGGAGTTTTTAACCAGATTGTTTAATGAAATCTTGGAAAGTGAGAGGATGCCTGAGGAGTGGAGAAAGTGTTTTGGTACTGATTTGTAAGAGTAAGGGTGATGTGCAGAGGTTTAAAACTGATCAGTCACAGCATGTGACGTTCTGGGAAAGAGTAGTGGAAGCTAGGTTAGCAAGGGTGGTGATGATTAGTGATCAGCAATATGGTTTCATGCCAGGAAAGAGCACTACAGATGCAATGTTTGCTCTGAGAGTGTTGATGGTGAAGTACAAAGAAGGTCAGAAGGAGCTGTATTGTGTCTTTGTGGACTTAGAGAAAGCATATGACTGGGTGCTGCTTGTTGAGGAGTTGTGGTATTGTATGAGGAAGACGGGAGTGGCAGAGAAGTATGTAAGAGTGGTACGGGATATGTACGAGGGTAGTGTGACAATGGTGAGGTCTGTGGTGTGAGTAACAGATACGTTTAAGGTGGAAGTGGGATTACATCAAGGAGCAGCTTTGAGCCCTTTATTTGCAATGGTGATGGACAGGTTTACAGATGAGATCAGACAGGAGTCCCTGTGGACTATTATGTTTGCAGATAACATTGTGATCTGTAGTGAGAGTAGGGAACAGGTTGAGGAGACCCTGGAGAGGTGGAGATATGCTCTAGACAGGAGAGGAATGAAGGTCAGCAGGATTAAGACAGAATATGTGTTTGTGAATGAGAGGGAGAATAGAGGAATGGTGAGGATGCAGGGAGTAGAGTTGTCGAAGGTGGATGAGTTTAAATACTTGGGATCAACAGTTGAGTAATGGTGAGTGTGGAAGAGAGGTGAGTGTGGAAGAGAGGTGAAGAAGAAAGTACAGGCAGGGTGGAGTGGGTGGAGAAGTGTCAGGAGTAATTTGTGACAGACGATTGCCAGTCAGAGTGAAAGGGAAGGTCTACAAGAGAGTAGTGAGACCAGCTATATTATATGGGTTGGAGACAGTGGCACTGACAAAAAGGCAGGAGTCAGAACTGGATGTGACAGAGTTAACGATGTTAAGATTTGCACTGGGTGTGATGAGGGTGGACAGGATTTCATTAAATAATCTGGTTAGAGGGTCAGCCCAGGTTGGACGGTTTAGAGACAGTCAGAGAGGCAAGATTGTGTTATTTGGACATGTGCTGAGGAGGGATGCTGGGTATATTGGGGAAAAGGATGCTAAGGATGTAGCTGCCAGGTAAAAGGAAAAGAGGGGAAGGCCTAAGATAAGGTTTATAGGTGTGGTGAGAGAGGACATGCAGGTGGTTGGTGTGACAGAGCAAGATGCAGAGGACAGGAAGAAATGCAAAGAGATGATCCAATGTGGCAACCCCTAATGGGAACAGCTGAAAGAAAAAGATGCAGTTTACATCGTGAATTGTTTTAGAAATGTTTTTATGTAAATATTAGAGGAGAAACTGTTTTACTTACATGAGCAACCTTGTGGCCCAAAGGAGTAATATCTTTAATGTGCCCCAGACGACATGTGTCTGACTAGCTCCACAGGAGAGGGTGGGAGCGCATAACCAGCATCTGCTTGCTCTTCCTTTGGGAAAGCAGACAGCCTTGATGTCCTTCAAGGATGCATCTGCAGTCCTAACAAATGGGTTGACCTGTCGTCAGGCAGCCCTTCGGTCGGCCGGATTCCAAAGTCTGGGTCTGGCCTCGGCTGGTGTCGCACTTCACCCGACGTCATCTCTGCTGGTCTTCGGGTATAAAGGCATCAGCCGACGCCATTTTCCTCCGTCTTTCTTGCCGCGTGGCGCCCGAAGCAGAAGCTGTTCGCAAGTGCCGGTCGGTCAGATCCAGAGATTACTACTACCGAATACTACTTGAAGACTTCTAAAAGCTAAGTACCCCATTGGGGACTCTTTCTTGCCTCAGCCGATGTCAGAAAAGTGAATAACTGTTTAACTTGTGGGAAACAAATACCTCATAAAGATTTCCACTCTTACTGCTTACCTTGTTTAGGCCCAGACCACGGCGTAGCAGCCTGTTTAGCCTGTGCTTCCTTCAACCGACGAACGCTTAGGCGTCGGTCGGAGTTTGCTGAACAGTTTTTCGGCTCAGATTTTGCGTACATTATGCCGTCGGATCCTCCGACTTCTCAAATTAAGAAACGCAAAGAAAAGACTGACACTTTCGCGGTCCGTGGTTTCGGCGAAACCACGGTTAAGCAAACCGCGAGTGTCTCGGTTTCGGCCGAAACCGAGCAAACGGGTCAATCTTCAGCCGAATCCATAACTACTACCGAGGCTCCTGCTACCCCAGTTGAATCGGCCTCTGAAGTTTTGCCTACTAATGTGGTTTCTCTAGAATTATCGGACACCATCCCTTTGGATGTCTCTACCCCAGCATGTGGTGCTGCTAGGCCTCCTGCAGCCATGTCTATAAAGGCCTTTGCCAGGGCTAAAGCAGCCAAAACTGCTAAGTCTGTGCCTGTTAAGCCCCCCCCCCTCACAGGCCCAGTTCCAGTTCCCAAATGCTTACTCTGGCAGAGGATCTCATCTCTTTAATAAGGGGATCCCAATCTCACCCAGACAGAGCCTCTCAACCTCCAGAAAAGAGACCTAGAGCAGAGCCTCCTGAGCCACTGTCCTCAGATGACTCTTCTGATGATTCAGACAATACAGACCATCCAGAGGCTCCTTTTTCTACTTATGAAGATTCCGATGCTGAAGAATCTATTCCTCCTGCCTCTCCACCAGAGGAATTTTCCTTTGGGGAAACCTTACATGCCATGAGAGAGCAATTCCAATGGCAGGGACAAGATTTCTCAGATTCAAGAAAAAGGCTTAGGACCTTTCTACACTTACCGCAACATAGGCCCTTAGCTATACCTCCAGTTCTTCCTGTTGTGGATGATGCATTTAATGATGTTTGCACTGCTCCTGATACTTTACCTCCAGCCCCTGCCAAGCCCGATAGGTTTTACAGGGTACCGGACACTCATCACCACCTATACAAGGCTCCCCTTGCAGATCCTGAGACTATCTCCCAGGGGCCTAAGGCAGTAGCTTCAACCTCAGCGAAAAACCCTCTCCCTTCTGAAAGGGAATCCAGGTCCTTAGAGAGATGGGGTAAAAAAGTATACACCTCTGCTACTCTCTCAGCTAGAGCTTTGAACTGTCAGTTTCATATGATCCAATACCAAGAGTTTATACTTGATAGTTAACTAAGAAACTGTCCTCTGATGATTCCTTAGATAAGAAATATGTTTTAGAAATGGTGAATAACATTCAGCAGGTTAGTAACCATTCTTTAAAATGTGGCTATGATGCACTGGAGGCTTCATTTAGATCAGCCATGACTGGCACAGTTATAAGAAGGCATGCATGGTTGAAAGAACAGGTCTTACCGGATCATGTTAAAGCAAAACTATTAGATGCTCCTATGGATAAGGTCAGTCTATTTGGTTCTCCTGCCCAGCAAGTAATGTAGAAAATGGAAGAGAAGGCAAAATCTGTACAAACAGTTAAAGATTTCTTACAGGTTCAGCCCCCAAGGTTTAGCAGGAACTGGCCTTCCAAAAATTGGTCCTTTCCAGACTCCTCTAAATCTCAGAGAGGCAGGAATAGACGTTCCAGAGGCAGAAATCAATCCAGAGGAGGTGCCTACAGAGGACGCCAGTGGCAAGGCAATAACCAACGAGGCACAGACACCACCACTGCCACTACAACAGGACAAACACAGTGACTTGGCTCTGACACCACCTTCCAGGGAACAAATAGCAGCACCCTTAGGCGGAAAGTTAGCCTTATTTTCTAAAAATTGGCACTATATAACAAGAGACAAGTGGATTTTGCAAACTATAGACCAAGGCTACAGGTTTCATTTCCACACCTTACCAGTGAAAAGAGGAATGCCAAACCTACCACCAAATCAAAAAACAGAAGCTCTAAAACAGATAGCTCAATTAACAAAGATGAGAGCTGTGGAAAGGGTGCCACCTACAGAACAGGGCAAAGGATTTTATTCCATACTCTTCCTAGTACCAAGAAAAGAGAAAAATTGGAGACCTGTTCTCGACCTGTCCGCTTTAAACACATTCATCATTGTTCCAAAATTCAAAATGCTGACCCTACAAGCAACTTCTTCCCATGCTGGGCAAGGAGTGTTGGCTGGTAACTCTAGATCTCAAGGAGGCATACCTGCACGTCCCCATACGACCAAACTGCAGAAGATACCTCAGATTTCTTGCAGGATCAGAGCATTATCAATTCTCAGCATTGCCCTTTGGCTTATCTACTGCGCCCAGAGTATTCACAAAATGCCTGGCATCAGTAATCGCTCATTGCAGGCTACAGGGAATCCAAATTTATCCATACCTGGACGACTGCCTGATACAAGCGGACAACAAAAGCAAGCTGACACAAGACTTACAAAGAGTAATTTGCTTACTACAAGCCCTGGGATACACAGTCAATTTAAAAAAGTCAAGACTGATACCATCCCAAACAAGAACATTCTTGGGTGCAGAATTGGACACAGTAAAACAGATGGCATTCCTAACTGCAGAAAACCAAGAACATCTCCCTCTTTACTTCTTGGCATTAACAAAGCAGAACAAACTAACAGCAAGGAAAGTTCTGCAGGCCTTGGGCTTCATGGCATCATGCATAATCCTGGTCCCCCATGCCAGACTGCATATGAGAAAGCTACAGTGGTACCTAAAGAATTTATGGTCTCAACACAGGCACAGCTTAGAAACCGAAATACCACTAATCCCATGCCTGAAACAAGAGTTCCTATGGTGGGCTCAAGCATGCCAGTCAAACCCAGGTTTGTCCTTCCCCAACATTCAAGCAAGCCAAACCATCACAACGGATGCCTCAGACCTAGGTTGGGGGGCCCACATGCTGGACAAATGCATTCAAGGATTATGGACTCCAGATCAGCTGCACCTGCACATAAATCAAAAAGAAATGCTGGCAGTGAAACTAGCAATCCAGAATTTCAGACCATTCCTCAAAGAAGGCCAATTAATGATAAGGACAGACAACACCACAGTCATGTGGTACATCAACAAACAGGGAGGCACTCATTCATACCCCCTATGTCGAATGGCTCTGGACCTATGGAATATGGCTCTGAGCTACAACATCCAGTTACAGGCAATATTTGTACCGGGAAAAGAAAACATCCTAGCAGACATGTTAAGCAGAACTACCTCGGATGCTCACGAATGGATGCTACACCCCGACATCTTCAAGGCCATCACAAAAAAATGGGGAATGCCACAAATAGACCTATTTGCATCCCCACTCAATCACCAGATCAAGAAATTCTGCACAAGGACATACCACCCACTGGCTTGGAAGGTGGACTCTCTATCCTTCAGTTGGAAAGACCTGACAGCATATGCATTTCCACCTCTTCCTTTGATGCACAAGGTACTACTGAAAATCAAAGAGGAACATCCAAGGATAATTCTGATAGCTCCAAATTGGCCAAGACAACATTGGTATCCTTTGCTGAGGAACATGTCTCGGGGAGGAACGTGGACACTACCCCTGATTCCTTTGATGTTAACTCAGAGCGACTACAACATCATGCATCCAAACCTGAAAACTCTACAACTGACTGCCTGGAACATTACATAAGAGCAACTAACCCAGATTTATCCCAAAGGGTTAAAGACATTATCCTTGAAGCCCGCAGACCTTCAACAAGACGGAACTATGCAGGAAAATGGAAAAGGCTTGTCATTTGGAGTTCTGAAAGAGGAAAAGATGTGTCAAAGATAGATATTGCCAACATCCTGGAGTATTTGGCAGAGCTTCTCCATACAGGCCTGTCCTATTCCTCCATCAAGATACATGCATCAGCTATTTCTGCAGAATACTACTTCGATCCCCCTGTCTTCTCACACCCTCTACTCAGGCAGTTCCTCAGAGGAATCAAGAATGTAAAACCTCCTAGGAAACCACCATTACCAGCATGGGCCTTGAACTTTGTGCTAGAAAAATTGACACTCCCTCCATTCGAACCAGCAGCAACAGCAGACCTTCAACACCTATCCTGGAAAACTGCTTTCCTACTGGCAATTACTTCAGCAAGGAGGGTTTCGGAACTACAGGCCTTAGTGGCAGTACAACCCTTCCTAATCTTCCATCAAGATAGAGTGTCCATGAGAACTAATCCTACATTTATGCCTAAGGTGGTATCCAGAGTGTCTCTAAACCAGGTAATCCACCTACCTACCTTCTTTCCCAATCCACAGAACAGGGGGGAAAGACTGCTGCATACCTTGGATGTACACAGACAGTTACGCTACTACCTGGACAGAACCAAGGGCAATAGAAAAACTGACCAGCTTCTAGTAGCTTATGCAACAGGAGGGAAGGAAAAGCAATTTCCAAACAGACAATCTCCAAGTGGATAGGAAATTGCATAAGATTCTGTTACTCCTACCATGGAAAGCAAATTCCACAGAACATAAGGCCTCATTCTACAAGGGCTACAGCCACTACCACAGCTTTCTTACGAGGAGTGGCTACCAAGGACATTATTGAGGCGGCTACTTGGACCTCCGTGCATACATTTGCCAAGCATTATAACTTACCTCTATACTCTAGATCCCGGCGGGCTTTGCCACTGCTGTTTTGCAAGGGATCCTAACTACACCATAATTCTTCTTCCTCCTCCCTAGTTTGGCTATGGTATTCTACCCATTTGTTAGGACTGCAGATGCATCCTTGAAGGACATAGTACAGTTTTGTACCTACCATAAATGTAGATGTCCGAACAGGATAGCATCTGCAGTCAGGATTACCCACCCTCCTTCCCCTCTGTGGTACTCCTAGGGTATTTACCCTCCTAATAGCTAGCTGGGGGGGGATCTCTTATGGTGTATTTGTTTGTATATATGTACATACATGCTTATTTTTTGTGTTTGCCTTCTACTTTTTGGAAACTTTGGCATTTATCCAAAATTTAGCTTTCCAAGAGGGCAACTGGCATCTGGGGCAAGAAACACTGAGGAAAATGGCGTCGGCTGATGCCTTTATACCCGAAGACCAGCAGAGATGACGTCGGGTGAAGTGCGACACCAGCCGAGGCCAGACCCAGACTTTGGAATCCGGCCGACCGAAGGGCTGCCTGACGACAGGACAACCCATTTGTTAGGACTGCAGATGCTATCGTGTTCGGACATCTACATTTATGGTAGGTACAAAACTGTACTGTTCTTAGCAACATGCCTGGTAATCTCTCTGCTGCATGATCAGCAAGATACTTTGGAGGTTTGGCATGAGAATAAGCGTGCATGCACTTCTTGAAGGCTGAAATTGCAGCGCTCACAAGGCTATAATGGAATAATGAGTTGTGGCATACTCTTCTTGTAGCAATATGATTCTGCACCAGTGTCCTTGATCTGCTCATTGGTTTCAGATATAGGTTATGTTGAACCCAAGGGAGTCTAAAATGGGTCCATTACACTTGGTGAATGATGTGAGGAGCAAGTTGCAGCTGATGGTCAGCAGTGGAAAGTAAAAAAAAAAAAAAATGTTTTAGTTACTTCAGTCCTTTCAGTATGCTTCTATATATTTGTGATGTAACATGGGGTTTATGCTTCACAGTTCACCCACAAGTTGAACACTGTCAACAAATTTTCAGTCTTTTCAGGCACTTATTGCAGAACCACATGTCATGTTGTCATTTTCATTCATTCCTCAGTAATTGGGTTTGTATCTGATCCAACATGGCTGCTTCTTCCATATCGTAGAACACACGGACTCCTGAGCTCCTCCCATAACTCTTCAGCTACCTAACATACTTCAGATCTCAATTGCCTCCATAGCATTTGTACATAGATTGTGAATGCTTGAGTTTTTGAATGGCTTTCCTTTTGATCCAACTCTCACAGGTCAGTGAGTTTAACTTTTGTTACTTTTTCCATTACAGTTATTACTCTTCCTTCTGCAGGACAATGGGAGTGGACGATCAGTAAGCCTGGTTCGTCAGATCTGTCAGTTTCTGTTTCTCCCTGGCAGTCCGCTTTTGAGGTTGTGGAGTGAGTATTCTGTATACCTAGAGTTCAGACAACTCTGTCCACTTTGGATCTGCCTTCCCTATCTCATTCAGTTTTGCATCCAGAGTCTCATTTATCCATTCCACCAGGACAGCCACCCTGAACTGGTCTAAAGGAGACACATAGACTCCCCACAGAATTCTGTCAGTGAGGACACTAATTTTGATGAGGAGTCCCCCAGATCACCACCCAATGATGTTTCATTTGGAGACATCTTAGAGCTCCTGAAACAAAAGGGTGTTCAGTCCCAGGATAACCCTTTCCAAGAGGAATCAGTGTTCCTGGAGGCCTTTGCGTCTGGCCCATCTACCTCTTGGGTGACTCCACCCACAGATGAGCTCATAGAGTTGGTCTCTCAGCAGGAGTGGAAGGAACCAGCCACAGCTGAGCCTGTATCCAAGAGACCAGAGAGGATGCTTGCCCCATCTAAAGATCAACCTCAGTGGACTAAATTAATTATTGCCAATGCCATAGTCCTAGCAGCAGCCACTAGAAAGGAACTGTCAAAACAGAGTTACTTTGCCCACCCCATAACAGGGAGTCTAGGACATTGGACAGATTTGGAAAACATGTCTATGCTTCAGTGACCTTCATTGAATTGTTTGGCATGTTTCACAAGGCTTCAGATAGATTTGATCAAGGAGCTTAGCAAATCTCTCTCTGGGAGTATATCTTCTGAGGAACGGAGTACCATTTTCTCACAGTTGGCTACCCTTCATTTTATTTCTAATATAATAAATAAAACCAATATCCACTGGCAGTATGTACCAGCAAGCAAGGAATCCCACTGGGTTGTCCATTCCTGTGAATATTGGTTTTGTTTTGCTTTTCCATTTGAACACTACCTTAGTTATGTATTTCTTATTTGTCAGTTAGGCTTCTCTCATGCTGCTGAAGGTACCTCATGGGCTGCAGGTTTAGACATTTTCATTAGAAGACATGCCTGGATGCACTTGTGTGCTTTTGCGGAACCCTTCATATCTTCCTTCGTCAAACCTGGTTGTTTGACCAAAATTGAAAGACGTGCACTCTAGTTAAGAACAGGAAGGGGGAAACCCTATCTGCTATGGGCATTTGCTTTTCTTCTCCACAATGGTCTTTTTTTAGAAACCAGCAAGGTGGTAGAAAGATGTGGTTCAAGAAATCCCAATGTCCCTTTCAAGATGCATCTGGAGAGAGTTCCCTAGGGGCAGAGGGGAGAACTTAAATGGAAGATGCCATCTCTGCGGCAGAAGTGGTCCAAATAACCAGGGATTTAAAGATTCCTTCTCAGACAGATCTTATCTGTGCTCTTGAAGGAAGGCCTGACTGTCTGTCTCCGAAGGCATTCAGTGATGTCCTTCAAGAATGCAGCTGCAGTCATAACATATGGGTTGTCCTGCCTCAGGCAGCCCTCAGTCGGCCGGATTCCAAAGTCTGGGTCCGGCGTCGGCTGATGTCGCCTCCTCTCCGACGTCAGAATGGCTGGAGTATAAAGGCATCGGCCGACGCCATCTTCTTCAGTCTTTCTTGCCACGCGGTGCCCGAAGCAGAAGCAGTTCGCAAGTGCCGGTCGGTCAGCTCCTGTGTTTTCAGTACCGAAGTCATCAAAGAGCTAAGTACCCCGTTGGGGAACATTTTTTCTTACCTCAGCCGATGTCAGAGCAAATTGAGAAAGTTAATAATTGTTTGTCTTGTGGTAAACAAATACCTCATAAGGACTTCCATTCTTATTGCCTCCCTTGCCTGGGCCCAGACCACGACGTCTCGGCCTGTGCTGCCTGTGCTTGCTTTAATAAGTGCACTCTCAGGCGCCGGGCAGAATTTGCCGAAGACTTTTTCGGCGAATCTTTCGCTTATATCATGCCGTCTAAACAACCGACATCTCAATCTACCAAAAAACGAAAGGACCGGGACCGACATCCTCGGCCCGCGTCCTCCACCGATACTACTCCTAAACCCTCCGCGAGTGCTTCGGTCCCTTCGGAAGCGGTAATTCAACCGCTCCAGGCCGACGACACAGCGTTAACACGTCCTTCAGTCTCGGAGTCTAAACCAGTGCCGGTTGTTGATTTTCCTTCAGAAACCGAAGTTCTGGATCTACCCGACACCATTCCTGTGGACAAGGTTACTCCTGCATGTGGGGCAGCTAGGCCTCCTGTATCCATGTCCATCAAAGCCTTTACACGTGCTAAGGCCACCAGCCAGGCCAAGGCCCATCCTAAACCTACTGCCCATGCCCCTTCTTCTGATAAACAGATCATGTCTCTTGCTGCAGATCTTATTTCTCTTATCAGGGGGTCTCACCCTCATCCAGACAGAGGTTCTCAGCCGCCTGCAGAGAAAAGGCCCAGACCTGAGCAGGCCGACAACCTCTCTTCAGATGAAGCCTCTGGGGATTCTGAGCATTCGGATACCCAAGAAGAATCCTTCCAGGCCTATGAGGACTCTGATGCTGAGGAATCAATTCCCTCTGCCTCTTCTCCAGAGGATTTTTCGTTCGGTGAAGTCCTACACTCTGAGGGAGCATTTTAAATGGCAGGGTCAGGAATTCTCTGATTCCAGGAAAAGACTACGTACCTTCCTCAAGCTTCCCCAGCACAGACCTTTAGCTATCCCTCCAGTTATGGATGTCCTGGATGATGTTTTCTCCGACTCCAGTGCTAACCCTGATTCTCTCCCTCCTGCTCCTGTCAAGCCAGACAGATATTATAGGGTCCCTGACACCCACAAACATCTCTTTAAGGCCCATTCTGTGGATCTAGAAACTATTTCACAGGGCCCCAAGGGAGTGGCTACTTCCACAGCCAAGAATCCACTGCCAGCGGATAGGGAAGCTAGGTCCCTGGAGAGATGGGGTAAAAAAGTTTATACCTCTACCACCCTGGCCATGAGATCACTTAACTGCCTTTTTCATATGTTTCAGTACCAGGATTTGTTACTGGATGATTTACAGAAAAAGATAGCCTCTCCTGAGCCTATTGGCATTGCAGGATCTAGTACATAACACTCAGCAGGTTAGCAATAATTTTCTTCAGTGTGGTTATGATGCATTGGAGGCTTCATGTAGGGCAGCTATGACTGGGGCTGTTATACATAGACATGCTTGGTTAAAAGAACAGCCACTGCCAGACCATGTTGAAGTAAAGTTACTTGATGCACCTCTGGAAAAACAGAAGCTTTTTGGTGCTAATGCACAAGATGTGTTGAAGTCCATTGAGGAAAAAGCTAAATCAGTACAGACAGTCAAAGATTTCCTCCAGGTTCAGCCACCCAGATTCAGCAGGAATTGGCCTTCAAAGAATTGGTCCTTTCCAGACACTGACAAGTTTCAAAGGGGAAAAAACAGGCGTGCCCGAGGTAGAGGGCAATACCAAGGCTCCTACAGGGGCCGCCAATGGCAACCACCAAATCAAAGAAGTGGCGCAGGCAGTCCAGCTGCACAAGGACAACCACAATGACTTGACTTTCATACCAACGACAAAGGTTCAAAGAGAAGCACCTTTGGGCGGAAAATTATCCTTATTCTCAAAAAACTGGCATATCTTAACCAAGGACAAATGGATTCTGGATTTAATAGACAAAGGTTACAGATTCCACTTCCATACTTTACCAATAAGACAAGGCATGCCAAACCTGCCACTTCATCAAAGGGCAGAGGCACTCATTCAGGTTTCAAAGCTGTTACATATAAAAGCAATAGAAAAGGTCCCTCCACAGGAACAAGGCCAGGGATTTTATTCAAGACTGTTCCTTGTTCCAAGAAAGGAAAACAAATGGAGGCCTATACTGGACTTGTCTACTCTAAATACTTATCTCATTGTGCCAAAGTTCAAAATGCTGACGTTGCAGCAACTCCTTCCCATGCTGGGCAAGGGGTCTTGGCTGGTCACTCTGGACCTCAAGGAGGCATACCTGCATGTCCCAGTCAGACAAAGCTGCAGGAGATACCTCAGATTTCTTGCAGGGACACAGCATTATCAATTCTCAGCATTGCTGTTTGGCTTATCTACTGCGCCCAGAGTGTTCACGAAATGCTTGGCATCAGTAGTGGCACACTGCAGACTCCAGGGGATTCAGATATACCCCTACCTGGACGACTGCCTCATACAAGCAGACAACAAACAAACCTTGATAGCAAACTTGGACTATGTCATTCAATTACTACAGGCCTTGGGATACACAGTCAACATTCAGAAATCAAGACTTCTGCCATCCCAACAGATTATTTTCCTAGGAGCCAAACTGGACACAAAAACACAAATGGCTTATCTCACAGAGGAAAAACAACAGCAGTTACCAGAGTACTTCAAAGGCCTAGCAAAGCTCTCCCAGCTGACTGCAAGGAAAATCCTGCAGGCCCTGGGGTTCATGGCATCTTGCATTCTTCTGATACCTTTGGCAAGACTTCATATGAGAAAGCTGCAATGGTACTTAAAAAGCTTATGGTCCCAACACAGCCAAAGGCTAGAGGACGTAATCCCACTCATTCCATGTCTACAAAGAGAATTTTTGTGGTGGGCTCAAACAAGTCAGTCAAACAAAGGCATGTCTTTTAACAAACCTCAAGCAGGTCAAATGATTACAACAGACGCCTCAGACCATGGATGGGGGGGCGCACATGGAGGGCAGATGCATTCAAAGTCAATGGACACCAAGGGAAAGGCATCTGCACATAAACCAAAAAGAGATGTTGGCAGTGATACATGCAATCGAGTCTTTTGAAAAATCACTTCAGCAAGGACATTTGCTAATAAGGACAGACAACACCACTGTTATGTGGTATATAAACAAGCAGGGAGGCACTCATTCTTATCCCCTCTGCAGACTAACAATGATTATCTGGGAAAAATCCCTAAGTCTGAAGATACATCTGTAATCCCAGTTTGTGCCAGGCAAGGACAATGTACTGGCGGACAAGCTGAGCAGAAATTACTTGGATCCACACGAATGGATGCTGCATCCTCACATTTTCTCACAAACAAGGACATGGGGAAGACCGGACATAGATCTCTTTGCTTCTCACATGAATCATCACCTGGAAAAGTTCTGTACAAGGACCCACCATCCTCTAGCCTGGAAAACGGATGCTCTCTCCTTCAGCTGGAATTCCCTAACAATTTATGCATTCCCTCCTCTACCACTGCTGACCAAGGTGATACTGAAGATCAAAGCAGAACAACCAACAGGCATTTTGATAGCTCCAGACTGGCCAAGGCAGCACTGGTACCCATTGCTGTTGAGCATAACTCGGACCAAACCGTGGCCTCTGCCACTATGGCCTCTGCTTCTAACACAACACGATTACAGGACTGTTCATCAAAACCTGAAAACATTGCATCTGACAGCCTGGAGGTCACTATAACTCCTTCCGATATCTCTCTTTCCAAAAAAGTTTAAGAGATCTTACTGGAAGCACGCAGACCTTCCACCAGAAAAACCTATTCAGTCAAGTGGAAGAGATTCATCATCTGGAATGCTAACAGGGGTCAGGATACAACAGTATTGAGTATACCTCAGATATTGGAATACTTGGCAGAAATGTTTCATACTGGTCTCTCATATTCTTCCATAAAGATTCATGCCTCAGCAATCTCAGCAAAATACAGTTGTGATCCACCTGTGTTTTCGCATCCTTTGCTAAGACAGTTCCTAAGAGGGATAAAGAATATCAAACCTCCCAGGAAACTGCCAGTACCTGCATGGGACCTCAATTTCGTCTTGGAAAAATTAATTCTTCCTCCCTTTGAACCAGCAGCAACTTCAGAAATGCAATTTCTCTCACGGAAAACGGTTTTCCTATTGGCAATCACATCAGCAAGAAGAGTCTCGGAGATACAGGCACTCATGGCAGTACCTCCTTTTCTCATTTTTCATCAGGACAGAGTCTCTCTAAGAACCAATCCTTCATTCATGCCAAAAGTAATTTCCAGGGTGTCTCTAAATCAAGCCATTCACCTGCCTACTTTCTTCCCCAATCCTCAAAACCGGGGGAAGCACTGCTGCATACTTTGGACATACACAGGCAACTACGCTACTACTTGGACAGAACTAAGGCCACCAGAAAGTCTGACCAACTGCTTGTAGCCTATGCTGCTGGAGTACAAGGAAAAGCAATCTCCAAACAAACAATTTCCAAATGGATTGGACACTGCATCAGATTCTGCTATTCTTTTCATGGAAAAAGTGTGCCAGCCAATATTAGGCCACACTCCACCAGAGCTATAGCCACATCCACAGCTTTCCTAAGAGGAGTGGCTACAAAGGACATTCTAGAGGCTGCTACATGGAGCTCCATGCATACATTTACCAAGCACTACAACCTGCCTTTATACTCCAGATCCCGAGCAGGCTTTGCTTCAGCAGTCCTGCAGGGCATTTTAGCTACACCATCACTTTCTTAGTTCCAACCACCCCCAGCTTGGCTATGGTATTCAACTCATATGTTATGACTGCAGTTGCATTCTTGAAGGACATAGTACAGTTTTGTACCTACCATAAATGTAGATGTCCGATAGATATGCAACTGCAGTCGGATTTTCCCACCCTCCTACCTCTCTGCAACCTTCTTTATGGGTCCACTCCCCCTATTCCTATTAGCTGGGGGTATCTCCTATGGTGTATCTGTTTATTACTGTTGTGCATGTCTGGAATTGTTTATCCATTCACCAAATTTAGCCTTCCTAGGAGGGCACCTGGCATCTGGGGCAAGAAACACTGAAGAAGGTGGCGTCAGCTGATGCCTTTATACTCCAGCCGTTCTGACGTCGGAGAGGTGACGACACCAGCCGACGCCGGACCCAGACTTTGGAATCCGGCTGACCGAGGGCTGCCTGAGGCAGGACAACCCATATGTTATGACTGCAGTTGCATATCTATCGGACATCTACATTTATGGTAGGTACAAAACTGTACTTTCATCTATCCCCTGCACCAGAGAGTGGCTAGATGTCACAAAATATTCATGGGGTGCAGAGGATAATATCCAGAGATTGTGTCATACCATTTTCTCACCCCCCCACCATCTGTTCTGAAAAATATCCCTGATGTTCCACCCAGTCAGAGGGAAGTAGCAGCACTAGAAATAAACAAGCTGCTAGAAAAGAGCGTCATCCAAGAGGTACCCCCAGACCAGAGAGAGAATCCAGAACTTATTCAGGATTGTTTTTAGTGCCAAAAGAGACAGGAGACTTGAGACCAATTTTAGATCTCAGCAGACTAAATCATTCTGTTCAGTATACAAATTTCCAGATGGTCATAATTCAGTCCATTATGCCATTTCAGCATAAGGACAACTGGATGTGCTCAATAGATCTTCAGTATGTGTACTATCATATCAAGATGAACAGATGATCCAGAAGAGCTTTACATTTCCGGCTGGGAGCTGGTCATTGTCAGTTTAGAGCACTGCCCTTTGGTCTCACCAGAGCCCCCAGGGTGTTCAGCACATGTATGGCAGTCGAAACAGCTCACCTGAGACTGCTGGAATTCCGTGCGTTTCCATACCTGGGCAACTGGCTGTTGACCTCAATTCTGATATGAAAAAGTGCCTAAAGGACCTTTGTATTCACACCCGTCATCAGTTTTCAAATGTTCTAACAGATGTTTTAAATTCTTAGTTTTCTTACAAATAAACTTGGGTTCATGCCCAACAATTTTACTTAGGTCTTGATTACCTTTAATTGCTTTCAAATTTTCTCCGAATGATATTCTTAATATAAATTCCTTCTATACTCATTGGGATAGGAAAAGATTTTTTTTCTATTAATTTTCTACTGATATTTTAATTTTCTATTTCATTATTTTTATTCATTTTTTTATCTGTTAGAACTTTTGATAGCTGATGGCAGCTGTGAATCCAACGGTCCTTTAGCTTTTTTATGTCAGAATTGCAAATTTTGTAGGTGCATCAGTTCTACCAGTTAATATTTCTTTAAACGCATCAGTTACATTATTGTAGCAAAAGAAAGATTTGACTGCAAAAGTGAAGGTTTGGTTTATTTAGCTAGTTGCTCTAATTGTAACCATTTTTATATAGGTAAGATGACTAGAAAACTTTCAGACAGAAAAAGCAAACGCGCGTGCTGTAAAGAAGAAATTAGCAACAATTTAGCAAGACACAGCATGATCTATCAATGTTTTTGTAAGTTTGTATTCCTTGTTGTTGAAAAGGGGAAGAAATTGTCCTTTGTAGATACATTTAACAATTTATCTTGAATTTTTATAACTAAAGTGGCAAGTCTTTTTGCAAGCCGTTGTTGTACCAGGGCTGAATGAGACAATTTCAGTTAAGTTTATTAAAATGTAAGATCATTTAACCTATTTTAAAATGTTTTAAAGGTTTATACTGCAGTATTTGAGCTACTTAATTATATAGATAATTGTAAAACAATTGCATTGATTTTACTCAGTGCATTTCATTGTATCTCATCACAATGTCATTTCCTAATTGTATTTAAACTGCATATACATTTTACATTTTATTTCTGAAAAAGTTCTTGATATTAAAGAATGAAAGCACTAAAAAGACTTTTGTTGGCTTTGTAGTGTAATTTGAACCTTGCAAACGTTGTGCTAGTGCCAAAGGGTTTTGCTTTCATCTGTTTGGTTGGTCCCTTGGTTCCAGTGGTTATTTTACTTTGCAGTGTATGTTCTTTCGGTATGAATCCATGCAGTCCTTTTTTTCCTTGTACAAAGCATAAGCATCATCTAAGTTTACGGGAGGTGAATTTTGCGGTGGTATGCTGAACACAGATGTGTTTAACTGTACTTAGTACTCCAAAAAAATGGAGCCTTCTGTCTATATATTTGTGTACAATGTGGACTCTTGTTAAATGTAGCATTTCCAGTGCAGGTTTTATGTAAGTTGCAGCTCAGTCAGATAGCACTGTCAATTAAAATATACTTCATTTTTATTTGTGCATCTGCAGTTTCGGTTTACAGCACTCATGCAAGAAAAGGTTGAATTGAAGGAAAAACAGGAAGAGTTAGAACACCGTTGCATTCAACTTTCTGGAGAAACTGACACTATAGGTAAAAGTTCTAGTTTATTTTTGGTGTGGACCTGGCTGCTGCTATGGAATCCTCATTTGATTTCTGTTTGATTACTGGGTGGGTGGGCTGGACTATTGACCCTTTTCAGCCGCTACCCCATCTCATTAGGGCAGTGTAGTGCACAATTTATAACAAGACAGTAAACTTACATGCAGCTTAACATCATGACATTGAGTTGTAACATGATATTGAATTAACCTCTTGAGTTAAAGACTGGTGAATTTTACTGTATAGCTTTCTAATATTTCAAAATTGCTGTGCTTAACAAGCTGCTGTTTACTTCTGAGAGTGGGGCTGTAGGTTGCTGCCACAGCTGTTCACAGTTTAGTCAGATTTAATTTTAGCATGCAAATTTTCATGAATGTGTGTGCTAACGGGACCGCTGGACTCAAAGGGGGCCAATATCCACACTATGCAGCATATTTAATGGAGAACTGCATGTTTTTCAACGTATCTTGAACTTTTCTGCATTACTAATATGTCTGTATCAAAGTAAGTGATCATTATTATTTTCTAATTTGTTATACCTCAAAATGGTCAGAAAGGGCTGCCCGTGGGTAGCATGATTTTATTTTGCAGTCAGTGCCTTCACTTCCCTGATATAATTGTAGAGAAACAGAGAGAAATTTGTAGGATGAGAGGATCATTTAATGCGGTTTTCCCTCTCATCAGTTTATAACAGTAGTGCGAGTGTCAGCATCAATTTTTAATTATTTGTTTCCTTTGATTTTCATTAGTGGCCATCTCAGATACGGCATGTAAGGCATGTTTGAATGATAGCTTGAAAATGTAGCGGTGTTGTTTTTTTTCAAAGTAGCAACTCTAGTTCAATGTTCAAGTGTGAGAAATCTGATCCCAGTGATTAATAGGGGTTACTTGGGCTGATATGGATTGTCGCATTCACAGTTTTTAATACTGCAGCTAGTTACTCTTTGATGTTAATCTTCCTTGACTTATCAACAAAAAAACACCATAAAAAACATACACTTTTAGAGAAAGATATGTGCAAGAAAAAATCAAGATCATAGACTTGCATAAAAAAATAAAAGTACGATGAAAAAGTTGGCACTCACCATTAGATTAAAGGGAAAGATATCTAATTTGTAATGAAAATAATTTTGTTTTCTTGTTTGTTTGCAGCTGAAAACTAAGCTTGAAATCCTTTCTTTTGTCCAGACTCCAAGCCATACTGTTTATCTCAGGTGTGATGCTAGCAGGCTGGGACTAATAAGGCCCATTTAAGCGCAATTGTTTACTTAATGGCTCTGTAGTTGGAATAAGTGATCTAACTTGTTTACTCTGTCACTCTTAGCAGCCTTCATGATGTAACAGGTGGTAAGACAAATGCAGGAAAGAAAGGCAAACAAAAACAAGTTCAGACTTAAAACAAATGGAATAATTAAATGATGCTTTTTCTGTATGTGGCATGTTTACTCTTGGATTTCAGGGAAGGAAAATCACTTTTTTAGAAGAAAAACGTAACATTTTTGTGGAGTTCTCCTTTAAGTGGACAGAAATACAGCTATTTGAGGCAGTGACATTATATGAAATGAAATACTCTCCTGCAACTTCATTGTACTGAGTCAGGGAGAGATTGCTCCCATGACGTAGTTGTTCATGTAGCAGAACATATATGAATACCTGAGATGTTCAGCAATAAGCTTGAAAACTGCAGTGAGTGCCAATCAGTCTTAAATGTCCTGAGGGACAGTTGTTACATTCAAGTGCATTGACTAGATAAGAGTTCTTAAATGTTACTGCAAGGCTGGGAGACTAATAGGCTGAAGTCTGAAATTGCTTTGTTCTTTATGAGCCTGCTTTGAGATCTGGGGGTAGTAGCATAACATAGCTGTGAGCTTATGTTGGAAAATTGACTTAGATTGATAGTAGATTAGTCTGTCCACTTTAATGCACCCAAAACAGTGTTTCTTTTTTTTTTTTTTTTTTTTTTTGAAAAACAGCTTTGGAATTTCTATATATAATTTGAATGAAGTGATACCTGTACAGTCTGTGTCAGATATTGCAAGAAAGTGATTGTGCTGCTCTACCAAAAAAGCCTGACTGAGTGGTGTGGTAGCCCAGAAGATGAATGAGAAATAATACAAACTGTGACAGAAGTTTTTCTTATCTGGACAAGTTTTATTTCTGAAGGAAATGCAAAGCTACATTATTTTTGTTTTGTAGTGCAAGATTCTGTAATAGTGCACTAGTATTTAATTTGCAGGTTTCAGGAGATACTTTGGTGTGCATTTTTTTTTAAAGTGATGTCCAAAAATAAATAGACGCAGTGCAGTGTGTACCAAAACTAGCAACTGTAAAAACAACCAGTGCACTGTAGAACAGACTCCAAGACAACCCGCACTTGACATGAGGTTAAATTTTGATAAATTTAATCCAAGAAGAAAAGAAAAATAGACAATAGGTTAAGCGCTTTCGTCCAAGTTCAGTATTGTTAGCAGACTTCATCAGAACAAAGTGCATTGTAGTACACTGTCCATTTAAATAATCGTGGCATCCTTAAAACATAGCATAACATTTCCTATAAATGCACTTAAATACACATTAAAATGTTCAAAATGTAAATATTTTACAAACATATTTTATAAATGTAAAATTCAAAATTCCACGTCTGTTTTACTTTTTATCCTTTGACAATCATAATTTAGCTGTCATAAGGTTAAGTACTGAACTAATAAATTAGACAGTCGTTCATTCCTGGAGTGGGTGTGGCATTTAATCTAAGCTTCTACAGTAATTCTTTATATTCTGTTTCCCAAGCCCCCCTCCCCCCTTCAGTCTTCAATGACTTGTTCTAAAATGGCAAAGATAAATTTAAGTCCATGCAATTTTTAGAGAGTATTTATGTAAAGTATTGCTACTATTACCTTTCATTGTGTCATAACAATGTTCTTATATTCTTATTCTCATTGCTTTTTCTGTTTTACCTGTATAAAAACATTGGCAAGCTTCTCACTTTGCTATGTACACTACCCCCATGCTTCCGTAATTCCAGTTTTAAGGTAACTGTTGAGTCTGGGTTTTCCAGGTTTAAAATGTCACCTAGTAAAAATATTTCAGCATTGTTTACAGCTTCCTTTGTTAATCACTGTTGTTGAGTTATATTTCTTTAAGTAATATTTTTAAATTACTTGTCATTTTATGTATAAATCAAGGATTTTCTCCCACTGTCCTTAAATTAGTCTTAAAACTGTTCCAATTTTGCCAAGTAATATTTTTAACCTCTTGGGTGCCAGAGGTATATTGTAGAGCCAGCACTTTCTGAGAACTATTACTCATATTTACTTTTGTAGTCCCATTGTCTAAGCTTGTATCTAAAAAAGGTTTGTGCATGGACATTCTTTGTTGTGCCACCTCTTCACTGATGTTCCTTACTAACTGTTTAGGGTATCCTCCACCATAAAAAATTTCTTTCAACTTTTTGTTGTATCAAAAATTTAATCTTGAGTCACAATACATGCTGATCTTATGAACTGTGACCGCTCACTAAACTTTTTTTCTGCTTGAACAGATGGGAACTCTGAAAGAATTTTTGAGGGGGAAAATAACTTTTTTTCTTTTCTTCCTGAATTACATTTATCAAAATTTTACCTTGTGTCTAGTGCTGATGTTCTTCAATTCCTTTCTGTAGTTCACTGGTTCTTTTATGTTATCTTTGTTTAGTCAGCAGTTTATAGAACATCTCTTGCACAGAAGTGTAGTCTAACTGTAAGTTGCACTTTGTGGCAGTTTTACTACGCATGTGGAAGATGGAAAATTATCCCTTGTGTAATTTCTAATAGTAAAAAGATGATTTTCTCTTGAGATAGCATTTACAGCAGATGTCAACAGCAAGTCATGCACACATCTATCATTTTTATAGTTCTTTCCTTTAAATGTTCATTTTGTCTTGAATTGTAAAGGAGGAAGGTCCCTCACCCTTTTCCATTTATCTTGTGTATTTTAGTTGTCCCTTCTTAGTATTTCCAGCATCCAAGAAGTACGGTTCATGCAAAATTCCCATTTATAGCTTAATTTTTTTTTCTTTGAGTTCATATACAAGTAGGCACAGCTACATAACCTTAATAGAAGGCTCCAAATGTTTATTGATACATTTTTTTTTTGCAGAAATGGAAACATCAGTCTGTCTTTCTCACTAGCTGAATTGTCTTCATCTGTTGAATTCCACACATTTTAAAAAAGTAGCATTTAAAACATTTACATTTTTCAAGTAATATGATTGTGTTGTTCCAGTGACTCTGTCTTCAGAGTGCCGGATAAGATATTAAGTTATTTAGGGGACACCCAAGACTAGCAAAATGTTTTCTGTTAGCAGTAGTTAGAAGATGTATACAACTGCTGAGCCTTGATTGATTGTATATGTAATGTATGCAAGTCTGTCTCAACTACATTGCCTACCACATATCTCCAGGAATTTAAAGTTCAGCTGGATATTGTGTTGATTTAATCTTGAGTTGATAATTTATGTAGTAACTTATTACATTGAAATCAGTCCTTTGAGAAAGGTTTGACTATATTTTAAAATACTGTGTTTTGCTTTTTGAGCCACAAAAAAACGCAGCCCTACTTGACTTCCTGTTTCGTTTCAAAACCACTAGCTTTACAAACATCCATACTAGAGACCTAAATTAACACCAGCAAATACGACTCGCTGGAGGGATGGGTTCCTAACTAAAAGTATTCCTATCCTATGAAATAAGTTACCACTACAGGTGAGGTTGGTGAACTCTTCTATTGTGTGCCACTGTTTTGATGGAAGAGGAAGTAGGTCTAGGGAGTTTATCTTCCATTACTTTACATGAAGTAGCAACTGCGGTTGGTAATCTAACTGCTTTGGTGCAGAATCTGTCTCAACAAGTGGTCCGTTTATCCACCTTCCCTAGATTGGACGACTCAAATGGAAGCGTGGATTATGGTTCTAATGTTTCCCAGAACAAAACAATTTCTGGGATTACTCCAGCACAATGGAGCCAAACTAGTTTATCCAACCCTGTAGCTGACTTCCGAGGTACGGAAGGTCTGAATTTCAAGTTCAGGGGAGGCACAAAATTGAGTACGATCTACTTCCCCATGTGAATTCTCATTCGGTGAATGGATGCGACAAGGGAAGGAAGTGTTTATGGAACCGGAAGCTCAAGCCTTTGATTATGGAACTGTTGATTGCTGACTAAAGGATTTACACTCCCTAACCCTAAAGGATTTACACTCCCTAACCCCGATTCTCAGCTAGAGCGTCTTCTGCGTGGAGACATGCGTGAATGGGCATACCTTTGTTGAAGGTTGTGCATCAGGGCTGGTTACTCAGCACGTACAAATCAACTACCAATCATTAGCGGACCGGAGTTCCGCTGTGGCGACCCCTAACCGGGAAAATCTGAAAGACCCAACAACAACCCTAAAATACCATAAATTAGAACTGGAAAATGGATATCTACGTGAATGATTAACCAGACAACAAATCCCGAAGGGGTTGAGAAGCTGGAAGTATCCGACTGGGTTGGTCAAAAGGATTGGAGCTGCACTGTGAGTTACTGACTTTAACCGTCATGGCTGTGAACTGGTAGAAACTCTTATTAAAGACGATGAACATAAATTAATGATTTTAAATAACATTTGCCATATTAACACTTAAGAGCAGATTTATTATTTGAGGTTAAAATTAACAGATACAAGGTTATTTTTACTCAGGTGGACAAAACTATTGAAGAACTCAACACAAACAAAATTAAGTTACAAAGGGATTCATTGGACTATGAGGCTGGGAGGGCTTACCCTGACCCACCTGGGAATGGGATGAACAATAGTGGTCAAAACAGACAGGAGGTCAATGATTATACTAATGAATAGGATGATAGGCCAATACAGGAAGGCAATGGAGCCCCTTTAGTGGGTTCCTTCTCTGAAAAGGTCAGAGAGACTCATGAACCAGAGGAGGAACACGGAGCAATGGGGCAGTTCAACCACCCAGAGGGATACCAAACCTTGACTGGATGGAATGGGAGGGGGAGAGGCAACAGGAGGCAGAATTGAATAAACAAAGGGACATAACTATTTTCAACAGAACAGGGGATTTTAAAATTTATAATTAAAGTGAGGTCACTGCTGCCACGAGTTGGGCTGATTTATTTGAGAAGGGCCTCACTTTTGTTCCACCCCGTGAAGGTAAAATTGAAGTGTTACTACAATGGAAGTTGTACATTAGAAAATTGAACTTCACTTTCTTTTTTGAATCCAACAATATAACACTTGTTGTTAAAGAATGAAGGAGGCCCAGTACCTTTAATTCTTCCTTGCACCCCATGGTTAGTATTTTTGATAAAATGTGTGAATTTGAAATCAGGAATCTATTGGAACATACCCCCCCTTTCAATCTATCCAAGACACAACAGAGGTTGTTGAATAATCTTATTCTATATAAGAGTATAAGAATCATGAAACCTGATAAAGGTGGGGGCTTGGTAATTATGGACACAAATGATTACATCAGTAAAATATTATCCCTCCTGTATACTGACACTTATGAGGAAGTTTCCATTAACGAAATTAACTTGGCTTTTAGGAGGATTGATATGGTATTGGATGACCTATTAATTAATGATTAAACTGATTATCTAAAGTGTACCTACCCCAGAACCCCCACTATTTTTGGTATCCCGAAAATACACAAAACATCTTCATTATACCTTTAAGGCTGATCGTGGAAGCTAAGGTCTCTAAAACCTTCTTTATTGCAAAATATATTGACCACCAGCTAAAAGTGGTGTTATCGAGGAACAAGCATCTTTACAAAGATTCCTAGGACTTGCTGGCCAGGGTAGACAATATGCTATATTTTGACAAGCTTATTTGTCACCATTGACATCCAAGATTTATTTTCAGTCATCCCTCCTTCTGAAGGGATAGAAATGTTTTACAAATTTCTATGTGGGAACTCAGGGTTCGACCTTACTAAGATTTTAACTTTGCAAACCTTTGTGGAAGTAGTCCTGGAAAACAATTGCTTAACTTTCAAGGGACAACTGTTTAGGCAGAAGAAAGGGGTGGTTATGGGTGCTGCGTGTGCCCCTATCTTAGCCATTGTGGTCCTGGCACAGTGGGAACAACAAATGGTATTAACCTCACAATTTTGCTGAATGCTGGTTTCTCTATGGGAGGATCCTGGATTACATCATTGTTTTTTTTTTGGATTGACTCCAGGGACCGTTTTGACAAATTTCTTTTCCTTTTTAAATTCTGGTACTAATTTTTTAAGGTTTACCATGGAGGTCAACGAAAACCAGGTCAACTATTTAGATGCGACTCTTAGTAAGGACATGGTTGAGATGAAATTTGGATCCACCTTGTACAGAAGAAAACATATACTCCAACTCATTTCTGCCCTTTGACAGTTGGCATCCCCTTCACCAGAAGAAATCTTTGGTAAAGGGGCAGTGTGTGAGACTGACTAGAATGGTGAGCAATGAGAGCCAATTTTAAAGGAAATGTTTGTAAGGAGGGGATGCCCTGAGTTTTTTTTGAAAAATATTTTTGATGAGGTGGTGAGGAAGAGAGCAATTAGCAGTTTTACCTCCCTGTTGGGGGTGAATTCTATACACAGTGCCCCAGTTCCCCCATGCAGAGAGGAAAGTTTTAACATGGCGGGCCAACCTTGTGATAGGAAAAAAATTCAAAAGAGGTTAATTTTAACATACCATCTACATTTTGATGAAATTTTCCATATCAGTAAAAATTTGAATATTTTTGATATCAACAGGATTACCTTGAAAAGGTTGGGCCCAAACCTACCACTGTCTATAAGAAAGACAGTTGCCTTAAAACTTTGGTGGAAAGAATTGGATATGACTGGGGCATGTTTAGTATGTTCAAGTGTAGTCACTGTCGGCAATGCCAATATGTCCTGGACCAACAGGAAGTTAACATTTGGAATTTTGGGGCCATCAAGTTAAGGCGAAGACTGTACTGCTATAGCAAATGGGTAGTATATGTGGGAAAATGCCAATCCTGTGAAAGCTTTTACATTGGGAAAACAAAAAGAGCTTTCAAGGACAGCATATAGCAACACATTTATGACATACAGAAAGGGGATGAACTGAATGGTTTGGCTAAACATATCAACAAGATCCCCACCCATTCATTTAAATTCATAGCCATAGACCAGGTAGACCTGAGACCAAGGGGTGGCCCAGTTGATTTGTATTTAGAACTTTGAGAATTGTAGTGGCAACTTAGGGTAACTCCACAAACCCCCCTGGCCTCAATGAAGCCATTTCAATATCTTGTTTGCTGAAACTGAAGGCACTAACCGAGTGTTGATTTACACATATTCACAGACTGATGTTTTAATGCACATGTTTTTGAATACCTTTTATTGTATATTTACATATGTATTTTTTAACATATAAATGTTATTTTTTATGTATACCTAAGATATATGGTTAATAGATGTGTGTACACTTGTTTTCAGCAGATACATAGCTAATAAGTTTTGAATATGTATTTGATTTGTCTCCGTGTTCTTTAAAATAATGAAGTTAGGTAAATTAGACATTTGACAGAGGATTTGCTTGTTTGTGTCTTTCGGCTTTTCCCGGTTAGGGGTCGCCACAGTGGAACTCCGATCCACTAATGATTGGTAGTTGATTTTTACGTGCCGAGTTACCAGCCCTGACGCACAACCTTCAACGAGGGTACGCCCATTCACGCATGTCTCCATGCAGAAAACGCTCTAGCTGAGAATCGAACCAGACAGCGTCTTACTGTGAGGCGACAATGCTACCTCAGCACCACCACAGCGGGTCTAGACAATTGACAGAGGATATGTCAGGTGATTAACTGTACCTATTTAAAGTAGGAATGTTTATGTTTTATTCTGAAGTCCTTGTACTGTGGAAGTTAGTGCTAAATTTGGATATTAAATGGAGATTTTTCCCTACTCCCTTAATCTTCTTTTTGTATTATTTTACCAGTTTTGTGTGGTGTACTTGTCTAAAAGTATTCCTATCCTATGAAATAAGTTACCACTACAGGTTAAGCAAAGTACTACTCGTCTGCCACTAAGCCCAGTCTTGATTGGATGATTAGACCAAAATTTACATCAGGATTATCAAGTACAGCCTGCTTAATCTGAGAGTTTGGCTCTATTGATTACTTGGAAATGGTGGCAAGAACATTTAAATTTGTTTGCTTAAAGGTGTATATGGCTAGGCCTCTTATGGTCCCTGTGATCATTTGCCTTGTATTGTCCCTACATTCCTACTTGTACTTAACATATCAAATGTAACAATTATGAAAAAAAATAACCTGGACTTTGCAGCGTAACCCTCACTTAAGGCTGTTCATGTTATTTCTCACTCAATTCTGTAGTACATAGCATAATAAAAGTTGTTTTGCATTTGTTAATTCATAGCTATTTTATAGGTTCATAGGTGTATACTAAGCTAATGACAACCAAGGCCTTTATAAGCCTAGCCGTGCAACCCAACTCAGCTGTGTCCCTGTGTGTCATGGACATTTATTAGGAGGGGGTATGTTGGCCGGGAAGTTTCTAAAGGTTATGTGGGGGTTATATTAGTTTGGGCATAGTTATTGTCTGCCTCAGTCTGTTAGAGATATGAGGGCAAGACCCAAGGTGAATTTCCAATTTCCCATCCATTGTTCAGGATTGCACTTAAATAGGGTTAGGAATAGTCTCTGCCTCTCATGGTTGGGGAGCCTATTCCAGAGGACGGAGATCCTCTGAGGTACACATCTGTCTTGCCAACATGCCATATTTGTTGCACGCAAAATTTAAATCTTTAGATATAATGGTTCTGATGCTGTGCATTTTGTGGATGTGCAAGAGGCCCATCAAAGCTAGATCCAAGGATGCTTTGTATGCCAGGCATAATCACCTCTCAATAACCTGTAGGAGAATTGGTTATAGTGACAGGGTTTTAAGGTGATCTGAATAGGGCAGTGTGCCTTTGTGGGCATTCCTTTTGTTGCAGATGTCTGATCAGATACATGCTGAAGAGGTCATAATACTCAACAATGGGTCTGGTAAGGGCCAAATAAAATGGCACTATGAATTCTTGGACCTGGATTTCATGCCCTTACTTAGAAGCTGGGCAACATGGAATGATTTTCCGACTGCCTTTGCCAGATGTTGGTCAAAAATTAGCCTGACTGTCTGTTTTCCCAAAAGGCACTAGAATGCATTTCTTAAAAAATTACTTCATTACATTTTCTGTGGAGATTTTTTTTCATTTCTGGCAAGAGAATCTTTAAGTAAATGTTTACTTATTCTGTTTTAAAAGGTTTCTGTTTGATTCAAGGGCATATATTGGATTCCTTTGTTGGTATTTGGACAGGTGAATTTTACTTGGTGTTCTGACTTTGCATGCTGTTTACTACACTGTGCAGATTGTAGAATAAAGGCGTAGCATAATTTAAGTAGTATAAATCGCATATTTCTTTCTATAGTTGGCACTGGCATCATCAGCTACATATGCTGAACTGCTGCTCCAGGGCAAGGAGTGCTTTTCCATAATATTCAAAATGTGTTGTGATATGATCTGGGTAGATTCATCAGGGTCTTCTAAGAAGTCCAAAAGGCCATTCAGTACCCCTTCTTCTCCTCCTCCTCCTCCTTTGTAAAAAGACCGCACAAGTGGACATAATTATGTTTCCTTTGTTGGAAGCTTTCAGTAATATGGGAGATGAAGTGTGTAGGTATGTATGTATGCCTTTAAGAAGCTTTCCTTGGGCTTGCACAAGCGTATAATACTGAGTACGTGCAAGCCTGACTGCTATTTAGTAGTAAGCTGTTCAGATGTAAGCATGCATGTCTGTGTAGTTTGTCAGTTAATCAAGTTTGTTTATATTTTGTACTGTTGCTGTCCATCCTGATGTTTGTGTATTTTAATACACATATGTCGCATATAAATGAACTACCCCACCTGTTTGTGTTCAGTTGTAAACCAAGACGAGCAACGTAGTGTCAGAATGGGATCCAGATTTAGGACTAATAAAAATAGAGACACTCTTAATGTAGAGGAGTGGATCTTCACTACTGCACATACAGCTTGCAAAAAACAGGTCAGAAACGAATACCAAAACTTGCTTACATGTGCTCACACTCAGGGATGCACAAGGGTGAGTCAGCAAACTCAAAGCAAGTACCTTCACCTAGCGTCATAGTCAACTGTCCTACTTGAAGAATATAAAATAAAGCACTTGGAATGCTCAAACGAATTTCTAGTTAAACGAAATGTCCAAAACTGTGACATATTGATAAAAATATTAAAATGTCCAAAACTGTGACATATTGATAAAAATATTAAAAGTAGTTTGAAAATGTTTGAAGTCTGAATTGCATAAAATATATAAAATAAGGAAAACGACCGTTTTTTTTTTTGCTAAATGCTACTTTTTCACATTAATTAAAGCTATATGAAATGTTCGAAGTATGCAAAGTGTTCACAAGTTTGTGCAGTATTACAGTGCAGTCATTTCACAAAGTACAGCCATTTCAAAGCACACTTTGCAAAGTGCAGTATTTCGAAGAGTTCATTGTGCATTTGAAGGTTATTACAAGCACTGTCTGTGTGTGCATGTTCATACATAATTACAAGGGCCATTTTTTTCCACTGTGTTTGGCATACTTAGTTGGCATGGCTGAAGGATTTTGAAAACCAGGTCCTCTTGTATTTGATAATATTGCTAATAACTGGAGAGTGTTTGAGCAAGAATATGATATTTTCATACAAGCTGCATTTTTTGATAAAGATGACTGCACAAAGGCATTTATTCTGCTTGATTTAGCTGGTTCAAAAGCCACAGAAAGAGAGCATTCATTTGTGTATGCACATGCTATGTTTGCAGGAGAGGGGAAAACCGCCATATAGGCTGAAACGGGAGAAGACGCTGAGTGCTTAAAATGTAAATTGAGAGAAGTGTGTAACCTCCAAATGCATATTACAATGGAGAGGCACTTATTTTACACAAGGGATCAAAACCTGGTCATACTTTTGGAGCATATGTAACTGACTTGAGAACTAAAGCTAAGACTTGGAGATTTGGTGATTTAAGGGATGTATGGATAAAGTACAGACTTGTGTGTGGTATTTAAGATGATGCTTTGAGAAAGATTTTGCTTTGTGACAGTGATTTAACTTTGAATAAGGCCATTGAGATTTGTCAGATATACAAGCTCACAGAAAAACACACAAATAATGAGAACTGCATGCTTCCAGTATCTTTTAGTGCTCATGTTGACATTATGCAGCACGTGGTTAAAAGAAACAGGCCCAGTCACATAGGGGGCTGTTCCAGGTCCTGTGACACTCCGTGGGAAACCCCATAGCTTTCTAGCAAATTCCAGAGTGCTCACACTCTCAGGGAAGCACAAGGGTGAGTCAGCAGACTCAAAGCAAGTACCTTCACCTAGCTCATAGTCAGCTGTCTTAATTGTGGTGGTAATCATGTGTCTAAAAGAGAAGTGGTTAGCGTTTGGTCAGCAATGCCACAAATGCAAAAAGTGGAATCATTTCAAAAGATGTAAATCAAACTAGACAAATTATTTTATTAAAAGAGAACATTTAAATAGACAAATTGATCAGTTAGAAAGCTGTGACCCTACTTTCTATGTTGGTGTGTCTGTGCTGTGTCTGTCTAATGAAACCGTCAGTGCAGTAGATTTATGGGCAAAGAATGAAGTATTTTGTACTGTTCAGATAAATGGAAGACCCATAGAACTCAAAGTTGACACCAGTTCAAAGCACAGTGTTATGTGAGCATAATCATTTGCTAGAGTATATGCTGGTGAGAAGCTTGATTTGGTGGTGGTGGTGCTGCAGTAGCATTGTCGCCTCACAGTAAGACGTCTGGTTCGATTCTCAGCTATAGCTTCTTCTGTGTGGAGACGTGCGTGAATGTGCGTACCTTCGTTGAAGGATGTGCGTCAGGGCTGGCAACTCAGCATGTAAAAATCTACTGCCAATCATTAGCAGACTGGAGTTCCGTTGTGGCAACCCCTAACCGGGAAAAGCCGAAAGACACAACAACAACCATGTAAGCTTGAAAGATCACTGTTCTAATTTCACCCAATCTATGTTTTCTACCTATGCTGATCTTTTTGAAGACAAACTTGGCAAACTTTCAGTTGTGTGCTCCATGAAGTTAGACCTTGAAGCCATCCCAGTTGTCAGACAAGCCCAGAAAGTTCTAGTAGCTATGCAGAACAGAGTCAAGGCTGAGTTTGATAAAATGGTGCAACAAGGTTTGATTTGTCCAGTTGATGGACCGACTGAATGGGTATCTTCCATAGTCGTCGCTCATAAGAAAAGCTCAGATGATATCAGAATATGTATTGATCCACGAGATTTAAACAAAGAACTGAAAAAGCTCATCATCCAATGCGTACAGTCAAAGAAGTTGCTGCTCTTATGCCAAACGCCACCTTTTTTCTGTTTTGATTGCAAAAGAGTTTATTTTGGCAAATTTTGTGTGACTGGAAATCTTCTTTGCTAACCATCTTCAGTACTCCTTTTGGCAGGTACAGATTTTTGAGATTGCCATTTGGGATAATTTCTGCCAGTGCAGTCTTCCAGCATGCAATGGAGCAAATTTGATTCTAGATATCCGTGTGCTATTATAGTAGATGATATTCTAGTAGGAGGTAATGGTGAAGCTGAGCATGACAGAAACCTCCACAAAGTTCTAGAAAGAGCACGTGAAGTGACTCTTAAGCTGAGAATCCTCAGATGTGCAAATTCAGGCTACAAGAAATTACTTATGTTGGTAATTTGTTTACCAGTTCAGGCTTATGACCAGTTCCTTCAAAACAAATGCAGTTCTTGAGATGCCAGCTCCAGACAATGTTAAAGCCCTAACACATTTTCATGGCATGTTTAATTACCTAGGCAAGTTCATTCCAGACTTGAGCCAACTTTCAGCACCGCTTAGAGAGCTGACTTGCAAAGGTGTATCTTGGTCATGGTTCGAACAATGCCAAAGAGCATTTGATGTCCTGAAACCGAGAATTGATAGTCAACCAACTCTCAGATACTATGATGTTCACAAACCAGCTGCTCTGTCTTGTGATGCTTCTAAATTTGGTCTTGGTGCAGTCATTCTAAAAGAGGTTAGACCAGTAGCCTACGAATCCAGAATTGTAACCCAAACTGACATGCGGTATGCGCAGATAGCTCTTGACAATTGTGTTTGCATGTTCAAAGTTCCTTCATTAGATTTATGGTAGACCTGTCCAGATTTAAACAGATCACCAACTTCCAGTCATTATTTTGAGAAAGCCTGTGCACACAGCTCCAACCAGATTGCAACACATGATGTTGAAATTGCAAAAGTATAATTTCAATCTTGTCTACACAAAAGGCAAACTTCTTTATCTTGCTGATATATTATCCAGATTGCCCAGGAAAGCACTGAAAAGCATGAACATCAAGTTGCTCATCCTGTTGATTTTGAAGTCATGGAATTGAGAAATTTTTCTTCCACATGTCTTGATGAGCTTAGAAGTCATAGAGCCTCAGATCCAGTTCTTCAGAAGCTCATCCACTTTATCAGTCGAGGATGGCTGTCAAAGCAGTCTTGTTTATCTCAAGACCTTGCAACCATATTTTCCTTGCTGAGATGAGATTTTGTTTGACAATGGTATCATCATGAAAGGTCCAAAAGTCATTGTTATAAAATCCTTACAACAAGAGTATATTACCATCATACATCATGGCCACCCAGGAACTGATTCTACCAAAAAAAGGGCGAGAGAACTAGTGTTTTGTCCTTCTGTGTCGTAGGATATTGAAAGAGTATTTTCATCTTGTTCTTTATGTAGTAATAGTAAGCCATATCAACAGAAAGAACCACCTCAGCTAAACCAGATTCGTGAACTACCTAGATGTCCTTCAAGGATACATCTGCAGTCCTTACAAATGGGTTGTCCTGTCGTCAGGCAGCCCCTCGGTCGGCCGGATTACAAAGTCTGGGTCCGGCCTCGGCTGGTGTCGCACTTCACCCGACGTCATAGCTGCAGTTATTCGGGTATAAAGGCATCAGCCGACGCCATTTTCCTCAGTCTTTCTTGGCGCGTGGCGCCCGAAGCAGAAGCTGTTCGCAAGTGCCGGTCGGTCAGAACCAGAGATTACTACCGAATACTACTACCGAAGACTTCTAAAAAGCTAAGTACCCCGTTGGGGACTCTCTCTTGCCTCAGCCGATGTCAGAAAAAGTGAATAACTGTTTAACTTGTGGGAAACAAATACCTCATAAAGATTTCCACTCTTACTGCTTACCTTGTTTAGGCCCAGACCACGACGTAGCAGCTTGTCTAGCCTGTGCTTCTTTTAACCGGCAGACGCTTAGACATCGGTCAGAATTTGCTGAGGAGTTTTTCGGCTCCGATTTTGCTTAATTATGCCGTCGGATCCTCCGACTACGCAAATATCTAAAAAGCGCAAGGAAAAGGACCGACACTCGCGGTCCCCGGTTTGGCGAAACCGCGGTTAAATAACAGCGGTGTCTCTGTTTCGGCTGAAACCGAGCAAGCGGTTCTTCCTTCAGCCGAAAACTTAACTTCTACCGAGGCCTCTTCCAACCTGGTGGAATCGGCTTCTGAAATCCTTCCTGCTGTTGCAGTTTCTCAGGAATTATCTGACACTATTCCCTTGGATATTTCAACCCCTGCACGTGGAGCTGCTAGGCCACCTGCAGCCATGTCCATTAAGGCCTTTGCCAGGGCTAAAGCAGCTAAAACTACTAAATCTGTGCCTGCTAAGACCCCCTCTCACAGGCCTAGCTCTAGTTCACAAATGCTTAGTTTAGCAGAGGATCTCATTTCTTTAATCCGGGGATCCCAACCTCAGCCAGACAGGGCCTCTCACCCACCTCCAGAGAAGAGGCCTAGAGCAGAGCCCCCTGAGCCAGTTTCTACAGATGATTCCTCTGATGATTCAAATGACACAGACCCTCCAGAGGCTCCTTTCTCCCCTTATGAAGACTCTGATGCTGAAGAGTCCATCCCTTCTGCCTCTCTGCCTGAGGAATTTTCCTTTGGGGAAACCTTGCATGCTATGAGGGAACAATTTCAGTGGCAGGGCCAGGATTTTTCAGACTCAGAAAAGGCTTAGAACCTTTCTGCATTTACCACAACATAGGCCTTTAGCCATACCTCCAGTTCTTTCTGTTGTAGATGATGCATTTAATGATGCTTGTACTGCTCCTGATTCTCTACCTCCGGCCCCTGCCAAGCCCGATATGTACTACAGGGTCCCGGACACTCATTACCATTTGTATAAGGCTCCTTTTGCAGATCCCGAGACTATCTCCCAAGGACCTAAGGCTGTAGCAGCTACCTCTGCCAAAAACCTCCTCCCCTCTGAAAGGGAATCCAGGTCATTAGAGAGATGGGGTAAAAAAGTTTACACTTCTGCTACTCTTTCAGCTAGGGCCTTGAACTGTCAATTTCACATGATCCAGTATCAAGAATTTATGCTAGACCAGTTAACTAAAAAGCTGTCCTCGGATGAACCATTAGACAAAAAATCTGTTCAGGAAATGGTGCATAACATTCAGCAAGTCAGTAACCATTCTTTAAAATGCGGCTATGATGCACTGGAGGCTTCCTTTAGATCAGCCATGACTGGCACAGTTATCAAAAGGCATGCATGGTTGAAAGAGCAGGCCTTACCAGACCATGTCAAATCAAAACTATTAGATGCTCCCATGGATAAGATCAATTTGTTTGGCTCTCCTGCACAACAGGTGCTGAAGAAGATGGAAGAGAAGGCAAAATCTGTCCAAACAGTGAAAGATTTCTTACAGGTCCAACCTCCAAGGTTTAGCAGGAATTGGCCCTCCAAGAATTGGTCCTTTCCAGACTCCTCCAGAGCTCAGAGAGGCAGGAATAGGCGTTCAAGAGGCAGAAGCCAATCCAGGGGTGCCTACAGGGGACGCCAGTGGCAGGGTAACAACCAGCGAGGTACAGCCACAGACACAGCCACCACCGCAACTACAGGACAATCACAGTGACTTGGCTCTGGCACCGCCTACCAGGGAACAACTAGAAGCACCCTTAGGCGGAAAACTAGCCTTATTTTCAACAAATTGGCATTACATCACAAGAGACAAGTGGATTTTGCAGACAATAGACCAAGGTTACAGTTTCACTTCCATACTCTACCAGGGAAGAGAGGAATGCCAAACCTACCTCCAAATCAAAAGGCAGAAGCTCTAAAACAAATATATCAACTATTAAAGATGAGAGCTGTGGAAAGGTACCATCTATGGAGCAAGGAAAGGGATTTTACTCCAGACTCTTCCTGGTACCAAGAAAAGAGAGCAAATGGAGACCTTTTCTCGACCTGTCCGCTTTAAACACATTCCTCATTGTTCCAAAATTCAAAATGCTGACTCTACAGCAGCTTCTTCCCATGCTGGGCAAGGAGTCTTGGCTGGTAACTCTAGATCTCAAGGAGGCATACCTGCACGTCCCCATACGACCAAATTGCAGAAGATACCTCAGATTTCTTGCAGGATCAGAGCATTATCAATTCTCAGCATTGCCCTTTGGATTATCTACTGTGCCCAGAGTGTTCACGAAATGCCTGGCATCAGTAATTGCTCATTGCAGGCTTCAGGGAATCCAAATATACCCTTACCTGGACGACTGCCTGATACAAGCGGACAACAAAAACAAGCTAGCAGAAGACTTGAAAAGGGTCATTTACCTACTGCAAGCACTGGGATATACAGTCAGTATAAAAAAGTCAAGGCTGACACCATCCCAAAGGATAACCTTTTTGGGTGCAGAGCTGGACACATCAAAACAAATGGCATTCCTAACAGTAGAAAAACAGGAGCAACTTCCTCTCTATTTTTTGGCATTAACAAAACAGAACCATCTAACAGCAAGAAAAGTCCTTCAAGCCTTGGGCTTCATGGCATCCTGCATAATATTGGTTCCACATGCCAGACTGCATATGAGAAAGTTACAGTGGTACCTAAGGAATTTATGGTCTCAACACAAGCACAGCTTAGAAACTCAAATTCCAATCATTCCATGCCTGAAGCAAGAATTCCTATGGTGGGCTCAGGCCTGTCAATCAAACACAGGATTGCCCTTCCACAACACTCAACCAAGCCAAACCATCACGACGGACGACTCAGACCTCGGTTGGGGGGCCCACATGCTGGACAAGTGCATACAAGGTTTATGGACTCCAGACCAGCTGCACCTACACATAAATCTAAAAGAAATGCTGGCAGTAAAACTGGCAATTCAGACATTCAGACCATTTCTCCAACAAGGTCAATTGATAAGGACAGACAACACCACAGTTATGTGGTACATCAACAAACAGGGAGGCACACATTCGTACCCTCTATGCCGGATGGCGCTGGAACTCTGGAATGTAGCCCTGAGCTACAACATTCAGTTACAAGCAATTTTTGTACCAGGAAAAGAAAACATTCTAGCAGACATATTAAGCAGGACTACCACGGATGCCCACGAATGGATGCTGCATCCGGACATCTTCAAAACCATTACAAGAAAATGGGGACTCCCAGAAATAGACTTATTTGCATCCCCACGCAATCACCAGCTAAAGAAATTCTGCACAAGGGCGTACCACCCACTTGCTTGGAAGGTGGACTCCCTATCTTTCAGTTGGAAAAACCTGACAGCATATGCATTCCCACCACTTCCTTTGATGCACAAGGTGCTTTTGAAGATCAAAGAGGACCGTCCAAGGATCATTCTGATAGCTCCAGACTGGCCAAGGCAACATTGGTACCCATTACTGAGGAGCATGTCTCGGGAACAAATATGGCCCCTACCCCTGGTTCCCTTGCTGTAAACACAAAACAACTACAACATCCTGCATCCAAACCTGAAAACGCTGCAGCTGACTGCCTGGAACATTGCATAAGGCCAATTAACCCAAATTTATCCCAAAGGGTTAAAGACATTATCCTGGAGACTCGCAGACCCTCAACAAGGAAAAATTATTCAGCAAAATGGAAAATATATCTCATTTGGAGTACTGCAAAAGGAGAAGATGTGTCACTGGTAAACATAGCCAACATCCTGGAATACTTGGCAGAGCTCTTCCACAAAGGCCTGTCCTATTCTTCCATCAAGATTCATGCATCAGCTATTTCAGCAGAATACGACTTGGACCCTCCAGTCTTCTCACATCCTCTGCTCAGGCAGTTTCTGAGAGGAATTAAAAATATAAAACGTCCTAGGAAGCCACCATTGCCAGCATGGGACTTGAACTTTGTGCTAGAAAAATTGACACTTCCTCCTTTCGAACCAGCAGCAACAGCAGAATTACAATACTTATCATGGAAAACTGCTTTCCTGCTGGCAATCACTTCAGCAAGAAGGGTATCTGAGCTACAGGCATTAATGGCAGTACAACCCTTCCTGATCTTTCATCAAGATAGAGTGTCCATGAGAACAAATCCTACTTTTATGCCTAAGGTAGTCTCCAGAGTATCCTTAAATCAGGCTATCCACCTACCCACATTCTTCCCCAACCCACAGAACAGGGGAGAAAGACTTTTGCATACCTTGGATGTACATAGACAATTACGCTACTACCTGGACAGGACCAAAGGCAATAGAAAAACTGACCAGCTACTGGTAGCATATGCAACAGGGATGGAAGGAAAAGCAATTTCAAAACAGACAATCTCAAAGTGGATAGGAAATTGCATTAGATTTTGTTACTCCTACCATGGGAAGAAAACTCCAGAAAACATCAGGCCTCACTCTACAAGGGCTACAGCCACTACCACAGCTTTCCCTCTGAGGAGTGGCTACCAAGGACATTTTAGAGGCTGCTACTTGGAGCTCCGTGCATACATTTGCCAAGCATTATAATTTACCTTTATACTCTAGATCCCGAGCAGGTTTTGCCACTGCTGTTTTGCAAGGGATCTTAACTACACCATAACTTCTTTTTGCCTCCTCGCCGAGTTTGGCTATGGTATTCTACCCATTTGTAAGGACTGCAGATGCATCCTTGAAGGACATAGTACAGTTTTGTACCTACCATAAATGTAGATGTCCGATAGGAATGCATCTGCAGTCAGGATACCACTTGCCTTCCCTCTGTGGTACTCCTAGGGTATTTGCCCATCTTATAGCTAGCTGGGGGAATCTATTTATGGTGTATTTGTTTGTATATATGTACATACATGCTTATTTTTGTGTTTGCTCTCTAATATTTGGAATCATTGGCATTTATCCAAATTTAGCCTTCCAAGAGGGCACCTGGCATCTGGGGCAAGAAACACTGAGGAAAATGGCGTCGGCTGATGCCTTTATACCCGAATAACTGCAGCTATGACGTCGGGTGAAGTGCGACACCAGCCGAGGCCGGACCCAGACTTTGGAATCCGGCCGACCGAAGGGCTGCCTGACGACAGGACAACCCATTTGTAAGGACTGCAGATGCATTCCTATCGGACATCTACATTTATGGTAGGTACAAAACTGTACTTTTGACAGTAGCTACACACATTTTCAAATGGAATGGTCAATATTACTTGGCGTTAGTAGACTCATATAAATTGGTTCAAAATTGACCTACTTCCTAATCTAGTGTCCAATACTGTCATTACTAAGAAGCGGCATCATTTTGCAGTCCATAGTCCTCACAAAGTTATTTCTGACAGTGATGCACAGTATACAAGCCAGCAGTTCAAAAGATTTGTTGAAGAGTGGGACTTTACTCATGTTGCGAGTAGCTCTGAGTACCCACAGTCAAATGGTTGGGCAGAATGTGCAGTTCAAAGTGCAAAACAATTGCTAGAAAAGTTGAAATGAGACAGTAGTGATGTTTTCCTGAATCTCCGTAATATTCCTTATGATAAACATCTTGGTTCACCTGCACAGAGATGTCTGTCCAGACAAACCAGTACCACACTACCAATTAGCAGTAATCTATTGGGTCCATGTGTCAAGAACAACAGATCAGTGAAAGCCCATCTGCTGAAGTGCTTATCCCAGAAGTCCTGTTATGATAAGACCAGCAAACCACTCAATCCATTATGTGAAGGGGAGGTAATGAGGATGCAGATGTCCAAAGGTTTTGATCGGGTTGGTGTGAAAAGTGTACGTCCAGAGCTGAGATTGTACATTGTGGAATCACAAGGAGTAGAATTTAGGTAGAATCAGAAATATTTAGTCCCGTTGTCTGAATCTGTATTGCAGTATCATACCTGCAAGAAACTCTAAATCTCAGAGTGAGTTATCCAGCGTTCCAGTTCCAGAGGACATTCAGTAATATCCCTGTTCTGGGGTAGAATGCCAAAACTCCAGAATCTGTTTGTTCACCAATGACTATCCCTGTTACTAAACCAGTTCTGATTGCTATATCACTAGATCAGGTCGCATTTCCATACAATGTTCCAGACACACAGCAACGTGGACATAAGTGTTGTTTATTTCTTAGTCTGTGCAATTGCATGTCTTTTCAAACATTTATTGTGGGCAGTTCATTAAAGATGGAGGATGTAGATATGTACATATGTATGTGCCTCTGAGGCTGCTGCTGCAATGATCTTGACTTCTTGTCCTTCAAGGTTTGTACTTTTGCCCACTTTGTCATCAGGTGTCTTATTTTTGCTTGCAGAATAACACTGTTGCTAGTTTCCTCATGTTGTGTCATTGTTTCTTCTACCATGAGTGACTAGGAATTCCTTTCAGTAACCTGTAGAATGCTTTCAGGTCATTGCATTTCAAAATCCAATTGAGTAACATTTTCCAAATCAATCACCACACATGGTCTTATTGATATTAGATTGTAATGAAGTTGCTGCTCTCTTCATTCTTGAGTATGTACTTACTTGCTATACAAAACATTTAGCAGGACTGTGTAAGTAGGATACCGCAACATAGCAGAACTGTCTTGAAAAACACTGGCATGAAAAATGCATCTCAAAGAATTGGTTTGAAAAGCACTGCATCTGAAAGAACTGGCATAAAGAACACTGCCATTTGAAACATGAAACACCTTGTAAAGTAGTTCTACCCGATCTATGATAATAGGTTAACTGAATACCTGAACAATGAATGCGAAAAGAAAATTTTTAGTACTACAAGCTATTTAAAAAGTGTAGTATGGTTAATGATGTAATGGGATCCCACATCTACGTATGGAGAGGGCATTTCAACAGCTAAAACCTTCATATTAACACAAACTGGTAAGGACAAAGCCAAAAATAATGAGTGGGGGGCAAAGGCCCAAAATTAAGGATAGATTTTAATTACTGCAGTTATAAACTAAGAAAGTTATTATAGTAGGCCTTGTATTGGCACTTATTTTCTGAAAGCTATGACGTCTGAAACTCCAATATCTATCATTAGTGACTTCAAACTTCAATGATTTGCCAGAAAAACATAAATTTTATGGGAAACACACCAAAAATATAAGGCAAAAATCTGGCGATTCTGCAAAAATCAGGACAGTTGAAAGATATGTTGATAGCAGTTGTATGTCCATGTAGCAGTGAAAACATATCTAATCAGAAAAAAATAATAAAAAGTACACATACAAACCATTAACAAATGCAGCTACATATTTAGCTTTGTGTTCACATTATACTCAACATCCAAGAAGGATGGGGGAAAAAATTTAAAGCATTAACAGTATAAATAGTAATGATTTACCCTGTACAGCAAAGAAAAAGACACCAGAACCACCATAATGTAGTCTATTACCACTATACCCAAAGCGCTACATTTCACTTCTGAAGATGGCAT